>NC_073312.1:2952658-3107658 GCF_027595985.1 Sorex araneus
CTCCCCAGGAAAGGTGGTGACTGTCTGGAGGGCCGACACCCGGGGGTCCTGAACCGGGCAGCGGCAGGAAGAGACTGCGCTGCCGTCCAGGGAAGGAAACCGCCCCACGGCCCCCGGGAAGGACGCGGAGCCCAGCCCTGCCCTGCTGCCCGGGTCCAGGCTGGTTTGTTTGTGGTTTGTCTTGTTGCTTTTGCCTTTGAGCCACACCTGGCCGTGCTTGTGTGCTCCTGTGTCTGCCTCGGGCATCACTCCTGGTGGTGCTCCAAGGACCCTATGGGACGCAGGGGGTTGAACCCAGGTTGGCTGCATGCGATATTGCACACTCTGCCTGCAGGTCGGCTCTGACCCCGGGTGCGGGTTCGAAGCAGCAGGAGATGCAGAGTGCTCCTCTCACCGGCCCTGGGCCCAGAACCCAGTCACGGCCGGATCTGTGGATCTTGTTGACACTGTGTCTCTGAGTCCAGCCTTAGTGGCTCACCCCAAACTTGGCATCCGGGAACAAGAGGTAGGTCACTCACTCGGGAACTCGCTGGGCACTCATCCGGGCAGCGGGACGTCCTGCTGGAGTCCGGAGTCTTTCTCTAAGAGCCATCCAGGCCTTACATGGCTCTGGAAGTCAGATTCCCGGGCAGGACAGGCGAGCGTGCTTTGGAGGGCCCCCCGCCCCAATCAGAGGGACAGGTCACTCTGGCAGGAGAACTCCTGTTCTTCCACCTGGGCGGGGGGATGCCCCATATTCCAGAACAAAACTACGGGATGATTTCAGAGGAGAGCCTGGCCCCTGAGCACAGCCTCTGGGGTGTTGGGGACTGAGTGCCCTGGACAAAGGCGTCCTGATAGCTCCCAGGCTGGGTTTCTGTAGGACAGACACCCCCAAAGGCTTGGCGCTCCGGTCATCTTGTCGGAGGGGCTGGGAGGGCGAGGCTGTTCTCACTGGGCTCTACTTCCTGCTGGCCTCAGCGGGGCTGGCCCCTGGGAGCTGGCTGCTGGCCGGCGGGGCGTCAGGCAGCACTGGCCTCCGTGTCTCTCTTTGCCGCTGATCTCAGGCCGACCTGGGGGAGCCCCCAGCAACGGACGTGCAGGAAGAGCTGGTCTGCGAAGGCCCTTCCTGCTTTCGCTGCTAAAAGCCACTGGTCAAAGCAAGTGTCCCAGCAACCAGCAGCAAAGACAAGGAGTGGGGAGGACATTGTGGGTCGCACGGGCGTCAGAAGACTGAGCAGGGTCCAGCCTGCAGCAGCAGACCTGCACCGGACTCTCCCAGCTGCCCCTCGCTGGCGCCCCCTGTGTGAGGGCTATTTACAGCGCAACTAGAGCAGTGAAGACTTCGTCCACCCCCAAAGGGCAGGTGAGCGACGGCTGCATGTGAGCTGACTCGCCCTCAGATGCCAGAGTGTCTCCAAGCCAACGCCCTCAAGCCCCTTTCACCGTCACCGCGTGACGTCACGTGACAGCCAGGGAAGGGCCAGAAATCCCTTTGACTTTGGGTTCTCGTGACTCAGCCCAGATTTCTGACTCACGCTCCCAAAGTTCAGGGACATCAAGGCAGATGTGTTTTGGGCCGAGAGGATCCAGGAAGGGCCCGGCACTCTTACTCCCGAGGTCCCGGTTGAAAGAGCAGCAGGCAGCTCCCCACCTCACTTCTCGCTGAATGCGGGGCTCGGAGTGATGATCTGAGAGAAAGGGGGATCAGATCGGTGTGTGTGAGAGGTTTGTTGCCTCAGAAATTTCTATAGCTGATTCGATGGTCTCTAATTATACGACACATTAAGCCACGCGTATTTCAGCATATATGGCAAAATCAATTTGATTTTACTGCTTCTTAATTCATAACAGCTAAAACCTCTGAAAGGATAATTAAAATGCAGAATGTAGCTAAGTGCATTTTCTGGTTTTATACGCGAGCAGGAGAAATAAAGGCTTGTGCAGAGCTGAGGTTAATTTATCGAAATAAATCATTGCTCCTATTCACGGCGGCTCCTGAAAGGCCTGGTTCGAGTTCTCACGTGTGCATATAAGCACGCAGAGGGGCCCTGTGCCTGGGGTCAATGGTCCTCGGAAATGAAAGGCCCAGAAACCAGAAGGGGACAGCAGAGCCAACTATGCCAGCGGTCCTCTGGGCAAGAGGATCATCCGACTGCCGGCCACGGAGAGCTGCCCTGGGCACTCCATGGTGGTCAGCTGCATCCCGGTCCCAGCCACACACGAGAGCCAGAGGATGAGAGAATCTCTTAGAGGGTCCCACGCGCCCCCCGGGGAAGAGGACCAGGAGGTTGCTCACTGAGAAGCCCCGTCTGGGCAGGAGCCAGCGGTTCTGGGAGTGAGGGTTGGTGTGTCCCCGGCAGATGCCAGCCCGCTGGTCTTCCCAGACCTTACATCATAGTGGTACTGCGGCATCTCATTGGCAGGCCGAGAAGCCATGAAATACGGGCTTTATTTTTAGAACCCACGGAAGGCAGTATTGGAGAGAAACGACTTTGCTGATTGTGATAATTAGTAACGAGAGCTGCTGCTCGTGTCTTCCCCGACACATGCTATTCACACAGGGCCCTTTCTCTTGTGTTGCGTCGTGGCTGACTGATACGGGACGCCAGACAGGTGGGCCGTGCTTCCCTAGGCCCTGACGGGCGGCCAGGCCTGCTCGCCCCCAGGTGATCCCACTGACCCCGGTGGGCAGCGTGGGACGCGGCCAGGCCGTGGTGGGCAGAGGGGGAAGGCTCCCCCCAGCTCCTGTCCCGATAGGTGACGGACGCCTCGGAGAGGCCCGTCCAGGAGTCATAGAGGCTCAGTCCGCCCTGGGCAGTGGGGGCTGGGGAGGCAGGGACAAGGGCCTCACGGTGTGACCCCGGGGACATGTGGAGACGGCCAGGCAAGGAGGGAGCTGAGAGCCCGCCGGGACTCATCTGGGCTACGTGAAGAGAACCCCAGACAGGGAGCACTCCCACAAAGGACTCCATTGACTGGGCAAGGAGGGGAGGGAGAAGGGGGAGGGGAGAAGGGGGCAGAGGAGAAGGGGGAGGGGAGAAGGGGGCAGGGGAGAAGGGGGAACAGGGGAGAAGGGGGCAGGGGAAAAGGGGGCAGGGGAGAAGGGGGGACGGGGAGAAGGGGGCAGGGGAGAAGGGGGGACAGGGGAGAAGGGGACAGGGGAGAAGGGGGCAGGGGAGAAGGAGGCAGGGGAGAAGGGGAAGGGGAGAAGGGGGCAGGGGAGAAGGGGGGACAGGGGAGAAGGGGGCAGGGGAGAAGGGGGGACAGGGGAGAAGGGAACAGGGGAGAAGGGGACAGGGGAGAAGGGGGCAGGGGAGAAGGGGGATGGACGGGGAGAAGTGGGAGGGGAGAATGGGGCAGAGGAGAAGGGGGAACAGGGGAGAAGGGGGCAGGGGAGAAGGGGGCAGGGGAGAGGATGTTCAGCACCAGGGAGCAGGCCCCTGGGCGGGAGGGCAGACTCCCAGGGGAGGATCTGGGCATCTCGTTGTTTTCCCAGCTGAGGGTAGCCCAGTGCGCATGCACACAGCCTCTCTCCTCCTAAAAGTGGGGGGCTTGTGGCTCAATCCCGCTACCCCCCACCCCGCTCTTTTTCCTTTTTAAGCAAAATAGTTTAGTTAGATGTCAGTGGGGTTGGGAGAGAGACAGAGACAGAGATGCTTGTTCTAGAGAGATCGCAGAGGGGAGACGCCACAGCCCCCGCTCCTTGGTGGCGCAGAGGCCAGGCAGGGCCCGGGCTCCGTCTGTGGAGCTGCGTTAAGAGAACACGTAGCCCCCCACCCCTGTGACTCACTCACGTCCTCAGCCCAGGCCCGGGTGCTAAATAAATTTCCCTGCTCGCTCCTCAGCTGCGCTGGGCGCCAGGTGGGCACCGGGACGCAGGGCCGGAGCCAGCCGCTTCAGTGCCCGCTGGCTCCTGCTGCCGTGTCCTTTCTCCTCAGGGCCGGGGCCTGAGGTCTGATCAGGGCCATCCAGAAGCGGGGCAGGCTTCCTCAGACTCTGTGGCCTCAGGAAATGCGTTGGTGGTCCTGAGGGACCCCGCCTGTGCTGCGGACCCTCAGCCCTGCTGGGCACCGCGGCCTCCCCTGGCTTCTCACCCCGCAGCCGTGCCCGCTGGACCTGAAGCTGCCGACACAGAGCCTGGTGGCTGGGCGCTGAGCGGGGGGCGGCTCCATCTGTGGGCAGGGGAGGTGGGTGCTGCTGACCGCCCCCCCCCCGCAGCCCCCTGCAGTCTGCGCTTGCCGGTGGCACCATCTCTGCAGTCCAGCAAGAGGCTAAGAGCCTCCCGGGCCGGGCTCCAGTGGCCGGCGAGTGGACAGGTGCTGACCCACAGGGCCGCCATCTGCACGGACGCCAGGGCCCCAGGCCAGCCCCGCCTCTCCCTCCCAAGGGTGCATCCTGCTCCCTAAGAACCGGAGTCCAGGGAGACGGAGGCCGAGAGAGCCCCACCCTCCCGACGAGCAGGAAGGCACCGTTGCCTGGGCAACGCCACCTTCTGTGTCCTGGGTTCGGCACAGACATACCCCATAGATCTCCCACCCCGGGAGTCTGCTCCTCTCCCCAGTGGGCGGCTCGCCCAGGAAACGCATCACCGGCACTCCCGGGACGCAGCCCGGCCCCTCTCCTGAGCCTCTTCTGCAAGGAAGTGTCACTCCCCGCTGCCGCCCAGGGAGAGCTGTCCCGGAGGTGACAGGGCCAGCCCGGCCGGCTCCCTCTGTGCGCACCTTGTACAGGCCGGGGGTAGGCGGTGGCCGGAGGGTCACCTCATCCTGGTGTGTCCCTCACAGACCCGGGAGCACGGGGCCGAGTGTGTTCCTGTGTGTGCCTGCAGCAGGCGTCGGGAGGGTGGGGCAGGAACCTCCGAACACGAGGGTCTTGGTGCTCGCCAGGGCCTAGGGTTAGGTCTCCGTGAAGGCAGGAGCGCCCGGGAGCAGAAACTCCTCGGCGCCCTTGTTGCCACCCCGCAGCGGCACCACTGTCCATCACGACACTTCGTGGGGCCTCGGGACTTCCTCAGTGTGGCCTCCGTGCCACTGACCAACTCCGGGGTCTCGGGGCGTGCCACTATAGGCACCATGGTCTGCACCTCCCGCCCCATCTGGTCATTTCCTAGGCCCTCGTCCCTATTTTCAGCACCAGCCGGAAGTGACCGGGAGGGCGACGGAAGTGTGGAAAGTCCCAGGACCGGCTCAGGGACCCGTCACCAGGCTGTCGTGGGGCCCAGACCCACCTGCGCTACACAGAGGTTGTGCTTGTGACTCGCCTTCTGGGAGGAGTGTTCTGGGCACTAAACCAGGACACCACAGGCGAGGGGGAATGCCCCACACCGAGGCTGGCGAGGGAGGGCCCCGCGCCAAGTGAGAAGTGACAGGGAGAGAGAGACCCCTACGGCCTGGGGTCTCAGTTCCACGGGGAACCTACAGAGGCAAGAGGAAATTGAGAACAACAGACAGCTAGTGAGCAGCGCGGGGTACAGAGGTCGGGAAGAGGCTGGGCGTGGGGGGGGTGCTGGGCGGTGCTGTGAGGGGGTTAAACTTGCAGCGTGTGTAAGCTCCCAAGCAGGTACCCAGCCCGGTGATTAGAGGCCCAGGCCTGCCAGAGACTTCCAAGTTGCTAAGAGACTAGATCTTAATTGTCCTCACCACAACCAGGAAATGATAATTGCATGACGTGCTGGAGTTCGCCAGGGCGAAGGCGGCGATCACGCTGCCGTGTAAGGATGTACTAATCAGACCACGGGGGTGGGGGGGGGGACCGAGCAGGGCCCAGGGGCGCATGCGTGGCCTGGCCGAGGCCGTGAGGTTGATCCCCAGCGTCACACAATGTCCTGAGCACCATGGGATGGAACCTTGATGGGTCCCGGGCCCTCGGGCGTGGGCACCACCACCTCATGGGTGGGGCACTGGACTGTGAGGACCTGCTGGCCACGTGCCGCTGGCAGTGACCCTGCCGAGCACCCTTGGGAGGAGCCCCAAGTGTAGTGGATGAGCACTTTGCTGAAACATGGTGTTTTAGATCAATTCTACGCCGGTGAAATAAGTACTGCGTGTAAATGCATGCCTGGGCAAGAAAGTTGCATCTGAACGGAAACCCCTGCGGAGAACCTCTCACCGTGTGAGGTGAACTCAGAGGGCCGGGATTGATGGGGTCAGCTCTGTGGCCGTTACTCTGCCTGCAGCAGTTATGATCAGGTTCCCGCCCTACGCCCCCACCGCCCGCCTTTCACCTCCCCCTGCCCCAAGGAAGGGGCATTCTCTAGGACAGCCCTCTGCACGCGTGGGGGGCGGTGAGGAAGGAAGAGATGTGGACAGGGGGGCTGGGGGGCGAGGCCCCGGCCTGAGCGGCTGCTTGGGATTCCACAGACCTTCCCCTGGAAAATCAAACGCCTCCGTGCTGTCAGCGCCGCGTTAGCCCATATATAATAGATTATAAAGAGAACTGGCCTGTTTCTGCTCAAACCAGGATGAAGCTTTGCCCGGCTGGTCCAAGGAACGGAACCCAGGGGACCGTCATGGGTGTGGGCATGGTGGGGCCTGGAGAAGCCTGCGGGCCTGAGCCCCGCTGCAGCCAGACTCCCGGACGAAGGTGGGGATCACCGTCCGCTGTCCTCAGCCCCACCCCACCACGCCCTGTGGCCCTGTAGGGTGGCAGGCTACCCCGAAGAGCTCGGGGCTGCGGTGCCCGCCCAGGCGTGCAGGGAGAGATGGGGATCTGCCTCAGCCTGGAGACGGGTTAGAGAAGGGGCCATGGATGGACCCACATTTAGGGAGAAGGAAGGGCCAGCTTCAGGGCAGCCACTGATGGCCAGGACATCGATGGATGGACCTTACCCATAGGAGAGACCAATGGGTGCATCTCAGCCACAGGAGGGACCAATGATCAATGGACACAACTCAGACCCAGGAGGGACCAGCGGGTGCCTCTCAGTCACAGGAGGAACCAATGATCAATGGACACAACTCAGACACAGGAGGGACCAGCGGGTGCCTCTCAGACACAGGAGACCAAGAGATACATTTCAGCTACAGGAGGGACCAGCGGGTGCATGCCACCCATTGGCAGGTCAGACTGGGTCATGGATAGGAAACCATCAGGATGTCCGTGGGAGACCATCTCCAGGGAGCTGCAGTTTCCCGGTGGGAATGGTGTTGGGCCTGGCGCCACGGTCTTCTGTGCCATTTGTCACCACCGCTCTTTGATTCCCCTGAACTGTCTGTCCCCGGAGGGTCAGGACCATGTGCTGCTACTGGAGGATGTGCTCAGTCCATCCTCGGGCGGGCACACGCAGGCATCGCTTCACGTCACCTTGTCCCCTGAGGCAGGTGCTGTCACTATCCTGCGGAGGAGAAAAGTCGGGATAAGGCGGGACGTCACGTGCCTCGGTGCCAAGAGAACTGGCTTCTCTCTGGCCTAATATGACCATGGAGCCCTTCGAGACAGAGATCGCCTGCCTGCGGTTCCATGATGGGTGGCCAGGCAACTCGCAGGAGCCCACGGGGGGAGGGCTGGGTCAGGATGGAGCCCTGGGAACACAGGACCCCATTTGGACCTTCTCGAGCCAACAGGTCCTGCTCTGAAACCGATGTGACTTCCTCAGGATCCACCTGGCACGGTTGTGAAGGAATCTTGAACTTTTCCCTGAATCTTCCTCCACAATTTGCGAAACAGCAAATGCCTCACCAGAAAATTATTTTGACATTTTCCAAAGAATATAATCAAGCATAGAAAGCGCCTGAGCGTGAGCAACGCCCCAACATTATGAAAGAACAGGAGGAACTCAAATGAATCCGCCATCAAAATAACCCACTGCCAAGACCTGTCTTATCTTTCTGGATGGGGGTTTGACTATTGATCCATCAAAAAGCAAGTGACACACCTCCTGCCATTTTTCTAGTAAATACTTCAACTCGTATCTCTCAAAAATATGAACATTGAAAGTGTGGATCACTAGAAGAAATAAATCAGTATTAGAGAACCAACATCAGTTGCCCATGCTTGTCCAATGTCTGGTCACTGTCATAGCTGAATTGATACCCCCCCCAATGTCTTTTGCATGGGTGGGATCCTAGTCAGCTCACTCAGGGGGTCCCATGAAGAACCTCTAGGGTTCTTAGGTTATGCCCCTAAACTACAATCATCCACCCCTGCCTTCAATGACACTTTCTCTGAAAAGACGCGTCCGGAGTCTTCCCATCATCAATCTTTGCTGTTTCCCCGAAGTGCGGCTGCTGCAGCCTCTAGTTGGGACTGAAACGCTTCTCCCACTCATATTTTAATATATGCATCTTTATCACTCACACCGTGTGGATATAATTACAATAAGAGGGATAAGAATTTGCCGTGTCCTGCCCGCTGTGCTGAGTGGGCCACATGAGGTACCCCCGCACCATGTTCCGGAGGCAGGCTGGCGCTTACGATGGCTGTTTGCAGATGAAGTGTCCAGAGACTCTCTGGAAACTCAGGGAGAAGTGCTCGCTCCAGACTTTAAATTACCCCCCGTTTGTCATGGGCAGGTACCTGCACTGGGTGCCTGGGCTGGTATTGAATTAGTAATAATTCTTATTAATAAGCACGGCTAATTAGTGTGCTTCCAATAATCGAACCCAGGCAGAACACAGTGTCTGTCTCATAAATAGCTCCAGGCTCACAGTCTGGCCCAAGAGAAGCCAATTCCTATGGGATCTGGATTTAAGGATCTAGAAGATCTAGAAGATTCAACGCTCTAGATCTTTACACTAGCCATGCCAGCTCCGAGCTGCACGCCCGAGTCCCCGGAAGGTCCTTGGGGATGAGGCTGGCTTTCTCCACTCCAGTACACTTGGGAGCGGAACTGAGCGAACTGACTCCACTGCCCAGCCCGGCAACACTCTGCGTCCTGGGAGCCACGCTACTGCCCGAATGGGTCCACAAGTCCCCTTCCACCTGGAACGTTCCTCAAAGGCCCAGGCTTTGGAAGAGAGCAAAGAGCAGAACTGCTTTAACTTCCGGTCACTGCAAGTTGTCCTGAAGAGAACCTGTGTATCTCCCTCCACGCTGCCATCACGGACCCGGCTGACCCTCCGTGACCTTTCTGCAAACATCTCAAGATTTCCGACCTACGCGAAGGAAGAGAGGGTTTGATGCGAATACCTGGTCACAGGTTCCCATGACTGGAAACAGGCTGAGCGAAGACTTCACCTCCCTAGGGCTGCCACCTTGGCACCGCCAAGGGCCACATGAAGAAGGGCGTCAGGCAGGGCCATCTGCAGAGGAGACGAAGGAGAAGGATTCTCCCTCGATCCCCGGGAGGTGAACAGTGGAGGGTGTGTGTGTGGGGGGGGGTGCAGTGGTCATGACCCCCTGTCTTCGGGATGAGAGGGGGAAGGGGGTGCGTTGGGACTCTGCAGAGCAGACTCTGAGCTCACCTCGGGCGGGAGGCGGCTCCCCGCTGTGGGGAATCACAGACATGAGTTCTCGGAGAGCCCTTCCGGATTGTGACAAAGCTTTCATGTTTGTACGGACAGCGCTGAGAGGAAGGGAAAGCAGGACTCTGCCCCGCGCCTGGCTGCTTCCCGTGGGGTACTGTGAGGAAGAGGGTGGCGGCCTGTCCCAGTCCAGGGAGCTGCCCAGCCAGGAATCTGGCCAGCCCAGGTGTCCAGCTGGCACGGGTGCCGGGGTCAATAGGGAATGCATTACGGCACTTGGGGAAATTGAGGAATACACACATGGTTTATTTTGGGCTGAAATTGATGGTCACCCCCATCTCAGACCCCCACGTACGGCTCCTGACAGACCCTCCCTCCCGGCCGGGCACAAACCCTGCTGACGTCCAGACCAGCCCCGAGAGCCGGCGCTTCCTAAGAATTCGGAGGTTGGGGCTTCCGACTCGGCAGCTGGGGGCTTGTGGTCAGAGGTCTACACTGCAAAGTGCCCCTGCAGTGGCCGTGGGCATCAGGGCCGAGGCAGGCTCGTGAGTGCTCCAAGCCCACGGGGGAGAGGAGCGATTCGTGCCGGAGGCCCGGCAGGGGAGGCGCTGAGCGGGGGGAGGGCGTCCTCGCTCTGTCCTTGGGCACCTCCGAGTCGGCCAGGGGCGAGGCCTGGTCCTGTCTCCAGGCCTCTGGGGCGGGCGCGGGCGCGGGGGCGAGGCCTGGCTCCCGTGTCAGAGGCACGCGGGAGACTATGGAGCATCCGGGTCGGAGGAGACAGAGGAGCTCAGTGACGCAGAAGGCACGTCAGTGCCTGAGTTTCCAAGGCCATTCAGCCACTGAGAAAGAGGACGATTCCTCTGGTTCACCAGCCGAGGTGTGTGCGGAGGACATGGGCTGCGTGTTAGGTGGGGCCGATTGCACGGGACAGGAAGGTCAGGGGCAGGAGGGAGGGTCCGGGACCGCCCCGGCAGCGCATGGTTTGAACTCACTGCTGCTGGGTGTGATGTCTCTCTCTCTCTCTCTCTCTCTCTCTCTCTCTCTCTCGACCAGGCGATCGTTGCTCTTGTACAACCAGCAGAGTCTTGGGGTTGACCCCGAGGAGCAGGTGGGGGTGGGGGGCAGGGTGAAGCCCCCCACCCCCCTTGCCTCAAGGAGACAGGAGGTGCTCACCTTCCTCAGGGCCACGGCCTCCCTCCTGCTGGTCTGCCCTCAGGAGAGACGTCTTCAAAAACAAGCCGCTAAGTGAGTCAAACGTCTGAAGGGAGAGAAAGAGATGACTCGGGCCGAGAGGAGGCCAGCCTGATGGCACCTCTCCACATCGTGGATCCGGCTTCCTGATTTACTGCAATCTGCCGTACTTTGAATCTGTCTGCTCTGGGCATAATTATTTCTGTCTAAATAATTTTGCAGACTTGCAGCATAATAACTCAGGATCACAAATAAGAATCAACTCTGCTGTGCTCACAACACGGTAATTATGTTCTTGAGTTGGTACATCTCCTTACAGCTCGGTGCAAAGTAATTATGGTTGTTTTTTTTTTTTTCCTTAGTGCAAAGCATATTAACCTGTAGAAATTACAAACCGTGAAGTGTAAGGGAAGTCTGCGCTCCTAATGGCAAACCACGGAGTCTGGCTTCCTGGAAATCCTTATCTAAGTGAATTAGCAGAACCCCGGGAGACCTCTGGGTGGAAGCCCACGGTCACTGCCACCCGCGGGCCTCTCACGGGACGGAGAGTGCTTCTGTGCAGGAGACATGAGTTCAAGCACTGCCGCCCCGGCGCGGGGACAGGGCAGCATGGGGCAGTGCCCGGGGCCCCGTTAGCCCGCGGCCGGCGGTGCCAGGCAGGCACTGAGACTCAGCACTCAGCTCCTGCACGCGGGCATCTTCCGGCCTCGGGTTTATCTGATTACTGACCGATGGGCGTTGTCTCGGGAGCAGGGAGTGAGTGAACAGACTGATCAGGTTCCCCTGGCGACTGTCCCTGAAGCCTGCCCTTCCCCAGAGCAGGCAGCCACTGAGCCCCGTTTAGTGATAATGGCCCATAGTTTTTGCTCATCTTCACTAAGGCCAAATTTCGGTTTGGGGTCCTTGGACAGAGCTCAGAGAGGCCCAGAGAGCCAGGAGCCGTCACGCCGGGTGTTTCTGGAGGAGACGGGAGCCTGAGTGAGGGGCCGAGGACGCGGATAGCCCTGCACGAAAGGAGGTGGGCCCCACGCAGTCCATGAGGGTGTGGGCAGAGCAAGAGGAGCCGGGAGGGCAACTTCGTCTGCAGGGGCCCAGGCGGCCCTCTCGGGCCCCAGAGAGCCAAGACCACGGGCGCCCAGGCCCACCCCCCGCCCCAGTTCCCAGCCGTGAACTCCGAAGGGGACAGACAGCCGGGCGTCTGGCGTGCGGGCAGTGGAGAGGGAGGCAGCAGGGCGGGCGGCGGCTGCCGTGGCCCTCCCAGCCCTACCTCCAGACGGCACCTGCGTCTCTATCTCTGGCCCTCGGTCCCGTTTCCCCGAAGAGCACAGCTGATAGGGCTCCCTGCTAAAAGAGACACTGTAATTCAGGGGAGGTGTCAGATGCAGAGAGCGATTCTGGGGAATTTATGGGGTTTTTGTTTTCCAGTATCTCTCTACAAAATTAGATAGCGCATCTGCATTGTAATTCAAAGCTCTCGGGCAGGTTTTACAGGCAAACAGGCAGCGAGAGACGCCCGCACGCGCCAGGGTGCGAGCCGCTGTCTCCGGGGTGCCCAACTTTCAGGGCCCCTGTGGGGGAAAGGAAGTGGGGAAGGGGCCGCGGGGCGTGGCTCAGAGGGGGCGGAGGCCAGAGGCCTAGCCCCGGCAACACAGGTGCGAGCCACACACCACGAGTGGGGGCCCCGAGCCGAGAGCGCGAGCCCCACCGTAAACAAGACAGGGGGCGGGAGGGGGCTGGGGCCCTGCAGGCAGGAGCCCTGGGGAGACCCCCAGCACCACGTGGCCCCCCGAGCGCCACAGAGCGCAGGCCCAAGCACAGAGCTGGGAGTAGCCCCTGAGCACTGCTGAGTGGGGCCCCCAAACAAAAGCACACAAAAATGCAAGGGGGAGGGGAAAAGTGAGCCGCTATTTACTAGTAAGTAGGGCCGGCCCACCTGAGAAGAGCGAGGCTCCCGCAGGCCAGACCCCTAAGGCAGGGGTGTTGCAGGAGGGGCGCTGTCTACCCCCCGGGTGCTCTGGAATCCGCGCCCGAGAATTCCCACTTGGGGTAGAACTCGAGAGCGAGAAGGTCCGTGTTCTGAGCACCGTGACCGTTAACCGGGAAGGGGACCCCAGGGCGGGAAAAACAGAACGGCAGGAGGAGGTGTGGGGTGACGGGCACGGCCCCGGGGGCAGGGGGCAAGCGGCCGCCTGGCACATCTCTCTCGGGAGGAGAGCGGGGCCCCGTGTGCGCGGGTGGCAGGTGGCAGTCGTGGGCGGGAGAGAAGCGCGTGTGGAGCCAGAGGCTCCTCCTGGAAGTCCAGGGAAATAATTTCCTCTTTCAAACAGCGACAAGAGCCCCGCCACGATCGGACCCCAGACAAAGTTCTTACAGAGGAAGGGAAGCCTGATTTGCAGGGCCGACTAACGTCCCTGCAGACCAGGGAAGGATCTCGAATCCCATTCTCGGGGGTGCGGGGGGGCCGGGGGGAGGGGAGCTGCTTCCAAATGAGCTGAAGGGTGGTGAGAACGCAACCAAAGCCACAACGCCACAACATGATTAGGAGGGGAAACACTCTGGGTTTTTTTTTTTTTTTTTTTTTTGCTTTTTGGGTCACACCCAGCGATGCTCAGGGGTTACTCCTGGCTTTGTACTCAGGAATTACTCCTGGCAGTGCTTGGGGGACCATATGGGATGCCGGGGATCGAACCCGGGTCGGCCGCATGCAAGGCAAACGCCCTACCTGCTGTGCTATCGCTCCGGCCCCAGGAGGGGAAACACTCTGAACGAGGGAGCGGAACTCAGGAGACAGTTAGAAATATGATTTCAAAAATATAATTGGAAAGAAGGAAGAAGCTGGAAAGAAGAGAAGCATAAACCAGCAACTAAGGCTTTAACTGAATAATGCCTTAAAGAGAGGGGAGTGTTAGTGGGGGAAGATCTTTAACTATCAGACACTGGCGAGTTTTATTTTTTTATTTTTTTTTTAAATTTTTTATTGAGTCACCATGTGGAAAGTTACAAAGTTTTCAGGTTTAAATCTCAGTTATACAATGCTCGAATACCCATCCCTTCACCAGTGCTCATATTCCACCACCAAGAATCCCAGTATAGCTCCACCCCGCCCACTGGCGAGTTTTAAAGAGAGGGGAAGGTACCCAGCATCTGACGGCAGGGATACCTCAGGGGAGAAGCTGTGACCCCAGAGTGACGGGCGGTACAGCACGGAGGGCTCTGGCCTTGCAGGAGGCTGGCCTGGGTGTGATCCCTGACCCCACAGAGGGTCTCTCGAGCCCCGCCAGGAGAGACCCCTGAGCACAGAGCCAGGAGCGAGCCCTGAGCACTGCCAGGTGTGGCCCAAAAACCAAAATTAAAATTAAAATAAATAGATAAATGTACTAACGGCAGGGCAACCTCTAATAAGGTGAAACAGTTCTGAAAGAGAAGACAGGAGAGCTGCATAGTGAAGCGGCCTGAGTTTAACTGAAAATATTGACCGACGTATATTCCAGAAGAAATGACCAGACCTATTGACAGCAAGGTGAGAAAAAAAAATCCCTTGGCCTCATCAAAAATAAAAATTATTGGTATCAAACGATTTTTTTCCCCGTCACCTTTTCGTGCCAGAAGAACATGAAATCGGAGGTGATTTATGGGAACATTGTGTGAGACGCTATTTCCAGCAGGGTTGAAATTTGACGTAAGGAACAAAAGGGTCGCCGAGGAAAGTGGGCCGAGGGGCCGGGAGATGTTCCAGCGGGTCGGATCGATCCTGGCGCCACATGGTCCCCGGGACGTCACAGGGCACAGCCCGGGAGGGCCTGAGCATTGCCGGCTGCGGCCCTGGGCCCCCGTGCCCCGTGGTGGGCCTGCTGGCCCCCCGGGGCCCCTGTGTCCTTTGGCCCGACCCCTGGCTATCTCTGCCTGGGGGAACCGCCCCCAGAGGTGGGCTCAGAGAACGCTGCTCTCGCGGGCGCCCCCGAGGGCTCCCCTGAGAAACAGGCTCCTGGCAGGAAGGCGGCCGGGGTCCGAGAGCAGAAAGCCGGCCGCGAGCTTCTCCCAGGGAGAACTCAAGCTGCCCGCAGAGCAGAAGGGGACGGAGTGTGTGACGACGCGGGACCTGGAAAGCTGGCCCGGGCTCATGCCCGAGTGGACCACCCGGGGCTGACCCTGAAATGCAGCTTCAGTGACAGATGGCAGCGCCCCCGTCAGCGTGAGGAGCACCACTAAACATAGCTGAGTGCTTCCAGTACTGAGACTCGGTGGTGGTGGCACAGGAGCTGGCTCGGGAGACGGTCGCATCCGAGTACTGTCCTTTGTCCCCGTCACCTCCGAGCCCCGGGGGCCAGGACTGACGATGGAGGCAGGAGCGTCCCGCGTCACACGGCCACGGTCCCTTTAGAGCACGCGGCCTGGGGCTGGGCAGCTGCTCCTAGAATTTGCCGTCTCATCCCCAGGTCAGGGCCCCTGCTCCGAGCACTGACCACCCCGCCAGGCCCCTGCTCTGCCCTGGGCGGCCCCGGAAGGCCCTGTCTCCATCCCCAAAGCTCAGAGCATCTCGGAAGCAGCTGGGAAACTGCACCGGGAACCTGCCATCACTTTTCCCTCCCTCCCGGAGTGCGCACGCTGCACCCTAACCCCAGGCCCCTACACACAGCAACACCCCAGGGACACCGCCAAGAGGCACAGAGGGAGAGCAACCCACACTCCTCCGAGTGCAGCGGGCCGCGTCCCGAACACTCGGCCAGCCAGGCCCGGCTCTAGGGCGTCCTGGTGGGGACCTCGGAGAGGAAGCGTTGAGGGTACGGAGAAGCTCAGAGAGACAGAGAACACCCAGGAGGACGGAGAGCAGAAGCGAGAAGACTCCAGGCAGAAAGGACCGAGCTCAGGAACCTGGTGGGTGAGACGCAAACCCACCGGCAGCCTCCGCAGCAGGGGAGCGGAGCCGGGGACAGACCAGAGGGCGCACGCTGGGGGGCAGGGACCCTCCAGCCCAGGGGACCCGGCGGCCTCGTGGGCTGTCTGGGAATCTCCACCCCAGCTCACCCGGCGCTGGACGTTTTCCTGAGGGAGAAACGGGCTCCCGGTTCTGCGCGTAGCACTGACCCTTCCGAGAGCCCACTCGGGGCCCTGGAACGTCCCTGGAAGGTGTTTTCCTACCGGGAGCGGCTGGGCCAGGTCGTGAAGTGGAAACAGGAAAGGAGCCAGCAATGACACTCTCTTCCGGTAGGTGACATCTGACCCTGAGGATACGCACAGGGACGGTGCCTGTTAGGACCAAGCATGGGGGGTGGGGGATGGGGGGGTCTCTTCCCAGACCTCCCGGAAACCCTGGGAAGCCGTCGGGAACTTTCCCTGTTTGCAAACGAGGGAAGCTGGGGGACGCTCCAGGCCCCACCTAGAGACGGAGACAGTTGAGCCCAGCGGACGGCACCTGCCTCGAAAGCGTCTCCTCTGGGGACCATCCTCTGTCCAGGTGCAGACGGGAGGGACTTGCTGAGTGCCCCCCACCCCGAACAACGCCGTCTCTCCTCCCTGCCCTGAGGCCCAGAGCCTCGGGGAGCCTGAGGGCGCTCAGGGGCCACCCTCAGCCCCACAGCCGCGGGCGGCATCAGGGCCTGGCGGAGGCCCTCCCTGTGGGCTGGACACGGCACCGTCCCCGGGCCCGTCTGGGCCACCCCCGTCCCTCCGAGACCCCGAGGCCTGTGATTTTCACGGCTACAGTTTGTTTTTTCTGGGAAAAAAATATCGACATCTTCAATCTGAAACAAGAAGTTAATCCCCTAACCTATAAACAGCTCCTTAAAATCGCAAGAAGAAAGGAGCCCCAAGCCGGGTTCCACAGGAAAGGGGCTCACCGCCAGCAGTTTCCGGAGGCAGAAAGTCAAAGGGGGGGTGCTAGGGAAACCCCTCGGACTCCCCGTAGGAGGGGCCCGGGTACAAGGAGCCCCCCAGGCTCCCCGTCATAGGGGCCAGGGTACAAGGAGCCCCCTCAGACTCCCCTTAAGAGGGGCCCGGGGTACAAGGAGCCCCTCAGGCTACCCGTCAAAGGGGCCGGGGTACAAGGAGCCCCCTTAGACTCCCTGTAAAAGGGGCCCGGGGTACAAGGAGCCCCTCAGACTCCCCTAGGAGGGGCCCGGGGTACAAGGATCCCCTCAGACTCCCCTTAAGAGGGGCCCAGGGTACAAGGAGCCCCTTAGGCTTCCTGTCAAAGGGGCCGGGGTACAAGGAGCCCCTCAGACTCTCCGTCAAAGGGGCTGGGGTACAAGGAGCCCCTCAGACTCCCTGTCAAAGGGGCACGTGCTAGGGAGAGCCTGTTCAGACTCCCCATAAAACGGGATTGGGGTACAAGGAGCCCCTCAGACCCCTCCCCGATGAAGGAAGGCGGAATGAAGCAGCAGGGAAACACCATGTGAGGCTCCGCGAGCGAGAGCCGGAGCCTGGACCACCCGCTGGAGAGGGTCTCGAGGGCCCCCTGGCTTCTGGGCCACTGGGAGAAGCACCGTCCCCACAGCCCCCAGACCGGCCCGGGCACGGGATCCAGCCGTCACACGGGGCCACGTTCATGAACTCGGCCACTTCTGTTCTCGTCGGCCATTAGAACGTGTCCAGAGCCCTGTGGACAGGGGAGAAGCAGGGCAGCTCCTCCCAGCACTGCTGACCCTCCCGGGGGGGGCGGGGGCCAGGACCCTGGCTGGGAATGCGGGAGATGTGCCCGGCGAGGACACAGCCAGGGGTTCTCCTGTCGAGACTGAAAGGGACCAGGTGTCCATCGGGTCTGGACACCGCCTCGGGCGCTGGACAGTGCGGGACACCGCCCCGAAACCCCAAGGTGGCCTGTCCCCTGTGAAAGGAGGGTCAGGTCTTCGGGAATGAGGCGGGCAAGCAAACAGGCACCCAGGAAAGTTTCGGGTCTTTTAGATGTCGAGGGAAGTGTCCCAGCCTCCGCGCCTGGGTGTGCCTGGAATGTTACGTGCTTCCAAAGGGCCCTTAGAGTCTCTGTCGATTAAACCCTGACCTGGGGCGGGGGGCCAGGGTGGGGAGTGACACTGCCCTGCGCGAATGGCCCATCTGTGAGTGCCCTCGGGGCCGCCCACCCCTCAGTCTTGGGGATGTCCCCCCCCCCCCATGCGTGTGTCTCACTCTGTGACCAGCCTCCGCCGGGTGGAGCTCAGAGGTGCCATCCAGTTGGGGTTATTGTGGTGAAGTGCCCGGCTCGGGCCGTGGGGAGGGGGTGTGGCCTTTGGGACCTGCAGTTGCCCCCTGACGTCCCCTCGGCAGCGTCCAGGAAGAGAGGGCCCACGGGACTCCTCTTCCTAGCCCCTGCAAAGCCAACTCCACCTGGCCATGTCCCGAGGTCACAGACTGTGTTCCTTCTGGGGTCGGGGATCTCCCAGACCATGCTAGGAGGGGCAGGGGCCCTCCCCGCGAGTCCCTGTCAGCCGGGGCTGTGGGCCCGTGTCACGGGTCGAGGACACGGAGCTGCTACAGGACGTGACACCCAGCAATGCTCAGAGGCCTCCGACACACACCTGGTGACGCGCAGGAGACCGTGTGGGGCCGGGGAGCGAGCCTGAGTCTGAGCTGACCCCCGGCACCGCCCCACGGTGCCCTGAGCACTGGCAGGAGGGACCCCAGAGCACAGAGCCAGGCTCGGCCTGAAAACTCAAAAGGACAAAGAAGTCTCCTTGCGCAGCTGTGGACGGGGCCTCCAAGCTGTGTCAGCCACCGGGACCCGGGGCTTTGTCTCACGTGCCCCTCCACACCCGGAACACACTAATGTTCTCACGTGTAGAAAAGCTTCTATCATTCCCAAGTTTATTTGGAAGTCGGGCTTTTTTTTTTTTTTTTTTGCTTTTTGGGTCACACCCGGCGATGCACAGGGGTCACTCCTGGCTCTGCACTCAGGAATTACTCCTGGCGGTGCTCAGGGGACCCTATGAGATGCTGGGAATCGAACCTGGGTTGGCCGCGTGCAAGGCAAACGCCCTACCTGCTGTGCTCTCGCTCCAGCCCCTGGAAGTTGGGCTTTTTAACTGTCTAGATTGGGTTTTGAACATTCTTTTTTCTTTTTGGGTCACACCTAGCGATACTCAGGGGTTATTCCTGGCTACTCTGCACTCAGGAGTTACTCCTGGCGGTGTGTGGGGACCCTATGGGATGCCGGGGATAGAACCTAGGTCGGCCGCGTGCGAGGCAAACGCCCTCCCCGCAGTACTATCGCTCCAGCCCAGATTTTGAACATTTTTAAATGGATTTTTTGCCAGCCCTGGAGAGGGTGTCTTGACCGTTGTACTCTGACCAGCTTATAGACTGGGTGGACTGCGCCTCTCCCCAGGCCAAGCCCCCCCCTCGCTCCTGGAAGAGAAAGCGTCGATCCCGGGCAGGAGGGTGTGCGCTGCACGTTGGCACCCACTCCTCGTCGTTTCTTCCCGGCCGCTGCCTCAGTCTACGCAGGAACGATTGCTTCTTGCTTCGTTGTTATGTTCTTTGTCAAGTTTTATTTCCTTTGTTATTCTGGTTTCCGCGCTGTAATTTAGGATATGTGTATTTTGAGGTTTTGACAAAATCTGCGCTTGCAACATATTGCCAATGCTGTTTCTTTCATGACAATTAATCTCCTCGGATGTTCTATATCTTGGAGTTTGTTTGATATTGTTGCTACAACAAATCACGGCAGAGAGCTGCTTAAAACCTCACCCACAGATCATGATAGCTGGGGCCCAGATTCCGGGCAGGCTCAGAGGGTTTTCTGCAAAGCTGAAAGCAAGGTGTGTGTTGATCAGGAAATAGTTGGGAAGAATTTGCTTCCCAGACTCGGTCCCCTGTAGAACCGATGACCCTAGTAAGTGAGCATTCTCTCTCTCTCCCTCTTCGTTTCTCTCCTCTCTCTCTTTCCCTCTCTCTCCCTCTCTCTCTCCCTCTCCCTTTCTCTCCCTCTCTCTCCCGTTCTCTCTCTCTCCCTCTCTCTCCCTCTTTCTTTCTCTCCCTCTCTCTTTCTCTCTCTCTCCCTCTCTTTCTTTCTCTCCCTCTCTCTTTCTCTCTCTCTCCCTCTCTCTCCCGTTCTCTCTCTCCCTCTTTCTTTCTCTCCCTCTCTCTCTTTCTCTCCCTCTCCCTCTCTCTCTCTCTCTCCCTTTTTCTCTCTCTCTCCCTCTCCCTTTCTCTCCCTCTCTCTCCTTTTCTCTCTCCCTCTCTCTCCCTTTCTCTCTCTCCCTCTCTCTCCCTCTTTATTTCTCTCCCTCTCTCCCTCTTTTTTCTCTCTCCCTCTCTCTTTCTTTCCCTCTCTCTCCCTCAATCTCTCTCCCTCTGTCTCTCCCTCTTTCTCTCCCTCTCTTTCTACCTCAATCTCTCTCCCTCTCTTTCTCTTTCTCTCCCTCTCTCTCCCTCCTTCTCTCTCTCTCACTCTCTCTCAATCTCTCTCTTCCTCTCTCCCTCTCTTTCTCTCCCTCCCTCCCTCTCCCTCTCTCTCTCCCTCCCTCCCTCTCCCCCCTCTCTCTCCCTCCCTCCCTCCCCCCTCTCTCCCTCCCTCCCTCTCCCCCTCTCTCTCTCTCCCTCTCTCTCCCTCCCTCTCCCTGCAGTGCAGGGGTGGAACCACTCACGTGCAAACATGCGCTCTCTGCAGGCTGATGGAGCTGCTCCATCTCTCTTGCAGGCTCCCCCTGCCAGCCCCTGCTGGCCTCCTCAGGCCTAGCCCCCCTGCAGCCCTGTGTCCTCCCAGCCTCAGACTCTGCCGTGTTCTTCTACCACCCGCTGAGAAAATGCTCCCGGGTACACTTGAGTGGGCCGAGTCCACCCACCTGCCCCCTCCGAGGGTCCACTGTGTCCTCTGACTGTTGTTGCAGGGGGACGAGACCCCAGCAGAGCCCGGGGCAGGGGAGATGGACCAGCCCGGGGGACCATTTCAGACACCCAACCGTTAGCGCCAGGGTCAGGCTTGATAATTAATGTTTTTACACAAATCATCCATTTACCCAAGTAGTTCCACGTGGTGTTAATAAAGTAATCTTGTGTTGTGACAACCACCTTAATTACATTTCCCAGCTCACCTCCCATTTTTCATGTTTATGCCTCTGTCCTTTCCTCTAACGATCAAGCAACGGATTTGTTCTGGTTTTCTAACACATCGACTTCTATTTTTATCTTTGTTGTTTGTTCGTCTCATCTATCTTCTTATTT
The DNA here is from genome assembly GCF_027595985.1 of Sorex araneus. Lineage (NCBI taxonomy): Eukaryota > Metazoa > Chordata > Mammalia > Eulipotyphla > Soricidae > Sorex > Sorex araneus. Next base: position 2,973,388 of record NC_073312.1, read on the forward strand.
ATTTTACACTTTATTAATTGGTGATGTGTTTACATTTGTTCTTTTGTGCCTCATAACCTAGGTATTTAAGACTGGAATTTTTAATCCCCTGGCTATTTATATGCTTTGATATACGCTTCGATGCTTTAAGGATGATTTCCTGAGTATGTGTTGAGAGTATTGGAATTTCCAGATTGTAAGACTGTTCAGTTATTAATGGATAGTTTCATTTGACTTTGACCAGGGTATGCATACTGTATAATTCCTATAATTTTGGGGGACACTTCAGTTAGACATATTATATTTTTAACTCCCTTAGAAATTATCTATAAAATAAACACATTCTAAGCCTTTGCTTATTTATTGTCTACTTGATAATCATTCTTAAAGCTTTCATTGAAAAGTGAAGAATTTATGTATTATACCTTTTCATCCTCTCCACTATTGATTTGCTTCTAATATTTAGATTTAAACTCTCCTCCCTCTCTCCCTCTCTCTCTTCCCCCTCTCTCTCCTCCCTTAACCCCCCTCTCCAAGACATTGTACTTCCGCCACTGAGTCACATTCTTGGCCCGAGGTGATTATAATTTTAAGATTATCAATATTTATTCTGTCTATTTACATAGTTATTAAAATTATAATATTTCAATAGATTTATTGCCCAACACCATTGAGCAATAAATCTTTTTTTGTCTTGATCTTTTATTCATTTTGCTGGAGTTTTACTATCACAGCAATATTTTAAAATTTTTCTCCCTTTACCCTTTTTCTGAATTTTCTCACTGGAGTAACTCTGATATACAGAAGTGTGCATGTCCGTAGGATGCAGGGGAACGATTTTACACCAGCCCCGCTGCTGAAGGCCGATATCCCAGAACGGACGGCACCCACGTTTGCAGAGTTACACGGGGCTCCTATAGTCCCGGGAGCACTGTGAGCCGAGGACTCACTCCTGTGTGGTGACAGCTACCTTAATTGCAGTTCCCCGGCTCACCTCTCATTTTCCATGTTTGTGCCTCTGTCCTTTCCTCTAATGGCCAAGCAATGGATTTGTTCTTCTGGTTTTCTATTTGTTTCTTTTGTCTTCTTAGTTATCTTACGCTTTATTCGATGGTGATGTGTTCGCATCTGTTCTCCTGTGCGTTATAACCCAGGTACTTAAGACTGGGCTTTTGAATCCTCCACTACAAAGTAATCGGAAGCTAACGCAGGACTCGACGGTGCCCGTGTCCTTGTTCTGCCACAGACCCGCTCTGTCCTGGCGTCGTTCTGTGCCCCCTCACCCCCCACCTCCCGGCCCTCAGCCTGTTGCTCCAGGCCGGCCTGGGGCCCCTTCCGGGCTCACACCAGACGCTTCGATTCCAAGCAGGCTGCTTCCGTCGAGCTTCCTTGGGCCGATGTTCTCGGAATCTCTGTGAATGCCCCCTTGATGGGGCACAGCACCTGGATTCCATCCTCCGTCCCTGCCGTCTCTCCAGCCTGGGCTTGCTCCCGACCCCCAGGTCTCTCTCAGGCCCCGCCTGCAGGTTCCGATTCTCCGTCTCCCGTGTACAGGCTCCCCGGTGAAATTTATCCCTGGCACTTGGAGTTGGAGTTGGAGGACTTGGCGTTCTCCTCCGTTTCCTTCTGGGCCCCTTCCCGCTCACTCTTCACACCTCCCTGTGCCTTTCCGAGTGCCGGGCACCGTGTGCCCCTGTGTGGGACCCGGGCTCGTGCCTCCCAGCCTTGCTGTCCCGTGGCCCAGACCCTCCTCACTGTCTATCTGCTCTCCGCCCCCCCTTTCCTCGGCCCCTCGCCTCAGAAACGCTCGTGGACCCCTTCCTGACTGCTGCTCATCCTCGGGAGAGGTTTCCAGGGCGGCCATTTGTCGAGAACAGCACGGGGGCAGGCGAGCGGGTCAGGAGAACAGCTAATGACCGGGCTCTCGCTTAGGACGACAGGAACTTGGCTGGGTTCCCCGAGCAGCTCATCTCTCCCCGTCCTCCTGGGCTGGTGAATGTTCGTTCCATCCTTTCTGCTGATGCAGGCCTACAGCTGTACTTACTCCCCCCCCCCCACTGCCTGCCCACCCCCCACCACTCAGACCGGCCCCTCGCAAGGACGCCGTGTGCCGGCGCCCGCGTCAGCTCTGCCTTGCAAAGCTGTACCAGGCGCAGGAAATCACATCAGACCGCTGGACCCCCGGGCTGAGCCCCCGGCTCCCCACATCTGCAGACACGGCGCCTCTCTTTGCGTCCACACTAGCTGTCCTGCAGCTAAGCCCGCAGACACACAGGTGTGCGCCCCCAGCAAGCCACGCCTGCCGCCCAGACAAAAGTCAGCCTCTGTCCCCAAAGCCCCGCGTTGTACACTCAGCCGCTCCCCAAGGCCCCTCGCCGTATCCAGGGTTTCCAAATCTGCTGCTCTGAAGCCCAGCGTGGACAGGTGCCGAGACCAGGGCACGAGTGGCAGCTGCCTGGGTGTCATCGAGTGGGAGGACGCGCTTCTGTGTGGTCCCGAGTCTCCACTGCTCTGGTTTGGTGTGAGCCAGGCCAGTGGCTCGGCACAGCCCACCAGACTGCGGTGTCCCGCGTGTCTTGCGGTGCCATTGTGCGGAAACAGAAACGCCCCGCAGGACGGCCCGGCTGGGATGGTGGCACGTCTGCTTTCACCCTTCCTCACGATAATTGGGGACCTGGCCGACACATCGCCTAATGAAGGCGGAAGTGATGGATGCAGTCGATGATCACATGTCAGAGGATTGTCAGGGACACCGCGTGCCTGGACTCGCTTCCAGCTAATGACCAGGATGGCATTAGAGAAGCCGGAGCGTGAGACACTCGGGGCAGGCTGCCTCTGGGAAGGGAAAGTGATGCAGAGGGGAAGCACCACACACACACACACACACACACACACGCAGACACACACACATATGCGTACACACACTCACACACATACATGCACATGCATGCACACAAATGCACACATACATATATGCATGCACATACACGCACACACACGCACATATTCACACATACATACAGACACAGGGACACACACCCACACACTCACATACATGCACAGACAAACATGCATGCACACAAAAAATGGGTTTAGACCTTGACCTGACACCATGCACAAAAGTCAGATCAAAATGGATTAAAGACCTCAACATTAGACCACAAACCATAAGGTACATTGAAGACAATGTCGGCGAAACCCTCCACGATATTGAAGATAAAGGTATCTTCAAAGGTGGCACGGAACTAAGCAATCTAGTAAAAACAGAGATCAACAAATGGGACTACATTAAACTAAAAAGCTTCTGCACCGCAAGAGATACAGTGACCAGAATCCAAAGACTATCCACAGAATGGGAAAGGATATTTACACAATACCCATCAGATAAGGGGTTGATATCAATGGTATATAAAGCACTGGTTGAACTCTACAAGAAGAAAACATCCAACCCCATCAAAAAATGGGGCGAAGAAATGAACAGAAACTTTACCAAGGAAGAAATACGAATGGCCAAAAGGCACATGAAAAAGTGCTCTGCATCACTAATCATCAGAGAGATGCAGATCAAAACAACCATGAGATACCACCTCACACCACAGAGACTAGCACACATCCAAAAGAACAAAAGCAACCGCTGTTGGAGAGGATGTGGGGAGAAAGGGACCCTTCTTCACTGCTGGTGGGAATGCCGACTGGTTCAGCCCTTCTGGAAAACAATTTGGACGATTCTCAAAAAATTAGATATTGAATTCCCATTTGACCCAGCAATACCACTGCTGGGAATATATCCCAGAGAGGCAAAAAAGTACAATCGAAACAACATCTGCACATGTATGTTCATCGCAGCACTGTTTACAATAGCCAGAATCTGGAAAAAACCCGAATGCCCCAGAACGGATGACTGGTTGAGGAAACTTTGGTACATCTATACAATGGAATACTATGCAGCTGTTAGAAAAAAGGAGGTCAAGAATTTTGTAGTTAAGTGGATGGGCATGAAAAGTTTCATGCTGAGTGAAATGAGTCAGAAAAAGAGAGACAGACATAGAAAGATTGCACTCATCTATGGTATATAGAATAACAGAGTGGGAGACTATCACCCAAGAACTGTAGAAATAAGTACCAGGAGGTTGACTCCATGGCTTCGAGGCTGGCCTCACGTTCCGGGGAAAGGTCAACTCAGAGAAGCGATCACCAACTACATTGTAGTCGAAGGCCATGTGGGGGAAGGGAGTTGCGGGCTGAATGAGGGCTAGAGACTGAGCACAGCGGCCACTGAACACCTTTATTGCAAACCACAACAGCTAATTAGAGAGAGAGAACAGAAGGGAATGCCCTGCCACAGTGGCAGGGTGGGGTGGGGGGGAGATGGGATTGGGGAGGGTGGGAGGGACGCTGGGTTTACGGGTGGTGGAGAATGGGCACTGGTGAAGGGATGGGTTCCCGAACTTTGTATGAGGGAAGTATAAGCACAAAAGTGTATAAATCTGTAACTGTACCCTCACGGTGATTCTCTAATTAAAAATAAATAAAATTAAAAAAAAATAAAAAAAAATAAAAAAATAAAAAAATAAAAGGACAGTTGAAAAAAAAAACATGCATGCACACACACACTCAGGCACACGCACACACATACATATGCATGCACACACTCACACATATTCACACACACATACACACACGTGTACACACACACACACACAGAGCACATCACAGCTACTGGAGAAAATGACAAGGCGTGAGCCGGCGGTCAGGAAGGATGCCCTCGGTGTAAACAGTCTGGACAGCCCAGCGCCAGTGACCGCCCCGTGGAGAGAAGCAGGAGCCGGCGGGCAGGGGTCTCGGGGAGGCTGTCGCTGGGCCCAAACAGCATCACAGACACATGGACACAAACCAGGGACACAAGCCAGGGCTTGTTGGAGGGTTTGTGGCCTGTGCAGTCACCTCATGGCGTGGCCATCAGCTCTCAGAAGCAGGCGGCGGGGGCACAGGGGTCTGAGAAGGGCTTTGGAGGGGGGCTGAGGGCCCCGCTCGGGGCAGAGTCATGGCCCCCAGGCACGGGGCCCCTCCCACGGCTGCTGGGTTCCAATCTCCCGCCCATGCTCCTGTCCCAGCTGTTAGTGCCTGGGCGGATCAGCTCCGGCCCCGTGTCCCGTGACGTCAGCCAGGAAGGGCACCAGGGAGGCAGCTGCACGGGCCCGGCCGCCCCCTCTGCGTGGCTGTCTGTCGAGCTGGAGCCCCTCCCACTTGTTCTGAGGGATGTTCATGAAACTACACATGTCCGGGACACCAGCCCAGGCGGCCTCTCTGCCACTGGCGTCTGTCTCACTGAGAGTCTAAGCTCCGGCTTGATGAAGCCGATTAGGACCTTTAGGCGAACAGGACCTGCACTGATGTCACTGTAAGGACATGGTCAGCATCAGACGTGACCTGGGACTTCCGGTTCCATCCCTTTGGGTCGGGTCACACCTCGTGCTGCTCGGGGGATGCTGGTGACTCTCTGACTCAGGCCCTGGTGCTGTTCCAGCCCCAAACTGGTCCTGCTGCCATCGTAGGGCCTGCGGGAGTCGCGACCCCCCCAGTGTGCACCCACCCCCTCTCTCCTTCCTCCTCTTGTCTCCGGCCGTGAGATCTCTCCCCATTCTCCCACTGCCCCCGGGAAGCACCCCCATCCCCGCTCCTGCCTCCGACAGAGCACCCCAGTTTTGGGGAAGCTTCTGCTGTTATCTGGGTGTAAGGAGACCAGCCACGGCACTCTGGGGGCTTCAGGGGGGCGAAGCACCACCCACGCCTGAGAAAATGAAGGGAGAGTCGATGGGTAGCAAGTCACGCCCGAGGTCACGGGAGAGACACAGGGGTGCTGAGTGACACCCACAGCCTGGCCGAGACAGGAGACCCATAGTGGACACAGGACTGGGGCCAGGGGGGCGGGGGCAGGAGGTGGTCTGGCCTGGGCCCCAGCAGGGCGCGGGCAAAGGGCTCCAGATCCGCCTGCCCCACGGTTTCTCCCCCTCACTGGAGGCCTAGCAGGGAGCTGCCCAGGGGGTCCCACTTCCCCCTGGAGGCCCCTCCGCTGAGACACAGGGCTGGCAGAGCCCCCCTCCTGCCCCGTGTCCCCGCGGAGCCCGGTGGTCACTAACTAGAAGCTCCCCCGACACCTGCCAGCCTGGCCTTGGCAGAGGCAGCTGCCCCCGGGCTGCCAGGAGCCGGGCTGTCCCCCACCAGGGGCTCTGGGCAGGGGGAGCGGGCCGGACGTGGAGGAGGCGGGGCCTCGGAGGGACGGTCATTACACGATTCCGACGGGCTGAGCGGGACACGGGCTCTGTGGGCAGTGAGCGGCCTGGTGGTGCCATCACGCGGGCATCAGTGAGAGCCCAGCCCGGCCCTCGGCCCCTCCACCCCCACCCCTGCGGCTAAAGCCACAGACTAGGGAACAGAGGGAAATGAAATAAAAGTTAGTTCTCCAGAAAGAAGAAGCTGACCCACGCCAAGACCGATGACCCGGAACTTACTGAGGCGGGAAGATGCTCGGGCCCCCGGCTGCTCAGCTGCTGACCCCTGGGTTCCGCACACCTGGCCTGGGTCACAGGAAGAACTTCCCCCTGACCTTCACAGTGCTCCCCGCCACCGTGACGGGCCCCGGGTACTCCGGCCTGGCACGGGAGCTTCCTGCTGCCCTCGGGAAGGGAGCGAGCACCTCGGGGATGTGGAAAATGAGCCTGGAAGCGGCTCAGGGCCTGGGAGGCAGCTGAGGACCCACCCGGAAGCCGCCAACAGGGGGCGCTGGTGGTCACGTCCCCTCCTGAGGCCCTGGGTTCGAGTTTGAACCGGGCCCTGGCTGCTGCACTCGGAGCACTGGAGATGCCCCAGCACAGCCAGAAGGTTCTACAGGCTGGGCCTCGGCAGGGGCAGCGGGGACCCTGGCGAGGGACGTCGGAGAGGAGGAGGTGGCCCGTTCTCTGAGAACACGGCGCCCCTGCCCCTGGCTCATGTGCCTGGCCACGGGCTCCGTCCCCCCGCCAGCCAGGAGGGGGCTTCTGTGGGCCCGAACCTGCTTCTCTTGACCTTCGCCAGCTACGAGGATCTTGGCCCGAATGTGAGTTCGGGAGACGGTCCTGAGGGGCTCTCTAGCCAGCGAGGGCGGGGGGTTGGGGCCAGGGGAGGAGGGCGGGCGGGAGGCGGAGGTGGCCAGAAGCCCCTGTGGGGGCTGGGGGCGCCGAGGGGGCCTGGGGCCCAGCTCCCCGCGAGAAGGGAGTGGAGGCTGCACCCAGAGGCAGACTGGAACTTTCCGGAAAGATGGCGCAGTGCTGGTCCAAGTGAGCAGCTGGCCTAGTTTTGTGCGCGGTGACAGAAACGTGACAAATTCCGCTGGAATAAGACAAGGAAGGCCCAGGTGGGCCCAGGCGGAGCCAGAACACAGCCAGGGCTGTGCTGGTGTAACCCGCGGACACAGGCGGACGCCGTCAAGGCGTGGAAGCTTTTTGTGCCGTTATCATGAGGGCCAGTGGCGGGCAGCCTGCGGCGGCGGCCAGAGGAAACCAAGGCTGCGGGGGTCAGAAGAATCGTCCTGACCCCACAGCCAGGGGCCCCGGCAGCCTCCTCTCGGGGACCCCGGTGTGGAGCACTGCCAGGGCGAGCACCCAGCAGCGTCTGTCCTTCCTGGCTCCTCCCGGGGTGGAGCTGTGCTGAACCCAAGTAGGAGACCCAGGAGACGGGCAAGTGCCCACGGCCCCGCTCGCATGTGCTGTATGAGGAAACCGAGGCAGAGAATGGGCTGTGGCCAGCGGAAACAACCTCAGCCCCTGGCCACGGCTGGGGGTCACTAAGCGGAGGCGGGCAGGATCGAGGGGGGCGGGGGGGCCGAGAAGGCGCAGAGCGAGTGTCCGGCGCAGACGCCAACCCTCTTGAGCCTCGCCACCCCAGCACGCCTCAGCACCACGACAGCAATCATAACTCATGTCTAAGGCAGTCTCGGCTGGAGACGGGGCCAGCGCGGCCAGGAGGGCAGCGGGTCCCGGCACCGTGCCGTGCCCTTGACCAGGAGGGGCTGAAGCCACGGCCTTCTGAAACAGACAGCGGCCCTGCCTCTGAGCGCGAAACGTTGTCACTCGGCTCCCTGAGGACGTGCGTCTCCCACCCCGGGCCCTACCCCCGCCTCCCGGAGACCCGCCCTTCGGTCCTCCCGTCCCCCTCTCCCCGGCCGGGTCCTGCTTGCCTCTGCGGCTTCAGGGCCCAGGGGCGGGGGGGGCGGGGGACTCAGAACGGGAGGGGCCGGTCAGCGCCCCCAGATGAAGGGCCCTGGGCTGACAGACGGCAGCTGGGCAGTGCGCGGGGTCGGGGGTCCCACGACCTCTCAGGGGGCCTCTTCCCCTTGCAGCCATCCTGATGCCCACCCTGCAGGAGGAGCGGGAGGGGGGCGGCGGCCAGCACCTGGCGGGGGGGGGCTCCCCCTCCCGGGCCCTGTCTCTCGGCTCCTCGCTCTTCCCTGCTTTGAATCGGTTCCAGCTCCCTAAATTATTCGAGGCAAACACAGAACAGGCTGCTCCAAAAAAAACAAAACTGGGACGCTCACAGCAAACAGTCCGAGAGGGCAGGGGGAGGCCGCGGGGCGTTCTCGGGAGCCTCGAAACCGCTCCTGTCCACGGGAGTGATTGACTGGCAGCGGGTTTGTTACGAATCTGTGAACCACTGTGACCTCTCGCTGTTACAAGAGGAGCATTTCCTGGCGAGTGGCTGTGAAGGCATCCTTCAGAGCAGCCTCTTCACGGCCTTTCCTCACCACCCCCGGGTCCCCGGGAGGCCCTAAGAGAGGCGGGGATGCCCATAACGCGCCCCAAATGCATGCTCGGGCCTGTCACTGGGAGCACTGTTGCAAGGGCATTTGGAGGTCATCTTCATGATGCAATAAACATAAGAAGAAAGCACCCGTGTGGTTCCTCATGCCTAGGCAGTGAGAGAAATGATGTAGGGAGGAGTGGGGAGGAGGGGAGGGAGAGAGGGGGAAGAGGAGGAGGGAGGGAGAGTGACAATGGGGAGGGAGAGAGAGGGGGAAAGAGAGAGGGAGAGAGCAAGAGCAAGAGAGCGCGTTTGTCCGGTGTGGAGACTTGGAAGCACTTCACATCCCATCAAGGGCCAAACGCCCCACACGGCAGCAGATAATTCTGTCTCGGACTTGCAGCCCTGGGCCCAGTGGCCTCCCTTAGAAAGTGCTGGAAGAAAACGCTCTGCGTGCCCACCAGTGTGCCACCCCGTGGCTCCGGCGCCGGCTCTATCCACGAGCCCCCAGCAGGAGGAGGGGCGCCTGCACCCACCCTCGCCCTCCCGCGCGGTGACCCGGGCCTGCACCCACCCTCGCTCTCCCGTGCGGGGACCCGGGCCTTCGCTCCGTGTCCCTCAGGAACGTCAAGGGTGGGAGCCAGCGTGGGAGTGTCGGCCCAAGGCTGCCCTTTCCTGCAGGGGGCGTCTCTGGCACGCCGTGACGACCAGACGCCACCCGTGTCCTCCGCCAGCTCAGGGACAGGACAGCCCGCCTCTGAGTTCCCGGCCAGACTTCCGGTGCTTTGATCCGAGGGCCTTCAGCAAATTCAAGTAAGCAAAAAAGGAAATTTTGTATTTTCAATTTTTTGAGAATGAGTGAGTGGCATGAGGAAGAAAAGGCTCTTGTCCAAGCTCCTGGTGCTCAGACATAGGCAGAATCTTCCTGACGGGACGCTCAGGAGAACGGCCGATTCCCTGCGTGTGGCACACGCCTCTGGCTGCTCCTGCGGAATCTCAGCTGATGCCGGGTCAGCCGGGGGCGTCCAGCTGCAAGGCCCACGCTCTGGGGTTTCCTACTGACTGTGTGCTCTGGGCTTGCAGGCAGGAACGATTGCCTGCCCTGGGAAAACCCAGATTAGAAGTGGGGTCGGGCCTCCTGGCCCCAAGGTGGACTGCACGGGGACAGCCGAGGTGGCAGGGTGGGTGGGAGGTGGGGACTCGGCAGCGGGGGGGGGGGGGGGGCTGCCAGGTTGGGAGGGGCACAGAGGGCAGGTTGCGTTTCCATGGAAGGGTGAGCTGGTCTGTGGTGTTCCGGAAAACCCATCACATTGCGGTGAGAACGTGGCCCAAACACACAGGAACGACCGTCTCCTCATTTGTGTATTGGACCACACCCAGCAGTGCTCAGGGCTTACTCCCAGCTCAGGGACCACCCCTGGTGGTACTTGGTCTCGAATGTGGGACCAGGTCTCGAATACGGGCTGGCTGTGTGCAAGGCAGCACCCTACCCACTGTACTCTCTGGCCCCAACACGCTAGAAGTGGCATTGGAAATACATGATTTAATGCACATTTGAAATAGGTTTTATCCAACAACCTCGGTGGCTTGCCGGGCTCTCCGAGAGGGGTGGAGAAATCAACCCAGGGTGGAGGAATCGAACCTGGGGCTGAGGAATTGAACCCGGGTTGGCCACGTGCAAGGCAAACGCCCTCCCTGCTGTGCTATCGCTCCAGCACATGATGGGCATTAGAAATTTTTGTTAATAGTCATAATGTTTATCCTCAATAACAACAAAATTATAATCAGTTCTTAAATGCTCTATTATGCTTAATCATGAAAATTCCAGAGTGACTTCTAGAAGTTAAAAGTTTAAAGAAATTTACTAGGAAGCTAGGGAGACAGCTAATGACTTACGTGCATGAGGCCCTAGGGTCAACCCTGGCACTGCCCGTCTCCCTGGGAGTGGGCAGGTGTGGCTCTCCCGCCACACATAAGCACCACAAAGCCTGCGCGTTAAGCCATCAGGCCTGCACTCCTGCACCACTGGGATGGTCCCAACTGAATCAACAAAAAGAACGGGTGAAATATGAAATACTTACTGCTAAAACGTTTATGGCACAAGTGTTGGTTTGAGAGCACACATCCATTTACTAGGAAACACACATAGATATACACATACATACACACATAGGAAGAAAGGGAGATGGAGGAAGAAAAAAATTAAAGTATCTCAAGCTAATCTGTGGAAATAATATTCTTATATAGAAAACACATGGTCTCATCCTCTGCTTCAGTCACTAACCCACTAGGATCCATATTGACCATAGGGATAATTAGGTTTCTGTATGTGTAAATCATTAAATCACTGTGTATCTGTTTTAGTTAACTTTTTTGAGGATTTACCTATCGAAACTTTCTCTAAGAATTCTCATTTATGTTCAGTCTTATTTGATCCTGAGTAACTGTAACAGTTATGTGATATTATCATCTTCCTTTTACAAATGAAAAAACTAACCAAGGGGGGGCTGGAGAGATAGCACAGAGGGTAGGGCGTTTGCCTTGCACGCGGCCAACCCGGGTTCAAATCCCAGCATCCCATATGGTCCCCTGAGCACGGCCAGGGGTAATTCCTGAGTGCAGAGCCAGGAGTAACCCCTGTGCATCGCCAGGTGTGACCCAAAAAGCAAAAAAGAAAAAAAAAACCAAAAAACTAACCAAGAGTATCCCACACCCACGGCAGAGCCTGGCAAGGTCCCTGTGGCGTATTCGATATGCCAAAAACAGTAACAACAAATCTCACAATGGAGACGTTACTGGTGCCCGCTCGAGCAAATGATGAACAACGGGATGACAGTGACAGTTTGTCTTATCCAGCAATCACTGGCTCATGCCTCAGGCTACCCTGAGGATCCAAAGGGAGGGTCTTGGCCGCCCCCCAGAGAGGAAGATGGACGGACACTGGCTTAGGCCGAGGCGCCTTCCAAATCCCTGTGAGAGGCTGAGTGCGGCGAGCACCTGGAGGTGCCGGGAAAGAGTTCCCGAGGCTACAGAGATGCGCGAGGCCCCGTCTCCGAAGGAAGACAGAGCTGCACCGTGGCAGGGCAGGCAGCCGCCAGGCAGAGGTCACATTTTAAACATCGTATTAATACAAAGTAGACACTATTCAAGCAATTTGTAGAAATATGTACAAACACATATGCATACTTAAACATCAAAAATAATGCACAAACAGATAAAATACATACACCCTAGATAGTATATATGACTTCAAAACAGCCATGAATCCTATAAATCCTAAAAGCATTCTTAACAGAATAAAGGAATGGGGCTGGAGCGACAGTACAGCAGGGAGGTGCTGACCCCCAGTCCTCCCCAGGGAAGGCCAAAGGTCACATGCTTTGCATGTGGCCAACCAGGGCTAAATCCCTCGCATCTCATATGGACCCCCAAGCCCCGCCCGGAGTGACCCCTGAACGCAGAGCCAGGAGGAGGACCCAAGCACCACTGGGTGTGGCCCAAACACCTAAAAAGAAAAACCAATAGTTTTTATATTGAAGTCACTTTCTCAGACCATAATGTAATAACATTACAAAGGTCTGGTTAGGAGGCCCAACCATTTGGAAGTTAAGCCACCCAGGCTGTAGGGAAGGTCGAGGCTGAGAAGAGCAAAGCGGCCCTCTCGGGATGGCTATCGAAGGACGTCGGCCATTTCACCTCGGAAAGCACAGCTCTCACTCTCATTAGAGCAAAAGTAGTTCAGTGTGCTCATCACTCAGTCAGGGGAGCGGAAAAAGGAAAAAGGGAAAAGGGTGAGTCCCATGAAGACCCTTGCGGGGGAGGGCGAGAGGAATCGACATGCAAGAGGGTCTTTGCTCGGTGGAAGATAAGCCATCGTACAGTACAACAGACTCAAGTCTGGATAAAATGAAGACGTGGCTTTTGAGGAAGAGACGAGTAAACCAGAGTCCCTGGGAAAAGAAGGTGAAAGCAAATAAATCCCCCCGATTCTAAACGCTATCAGGAAGTCAGGATCCAAAACTACAACCACGAGGAACTCAGAGTCCAGGTGAAGCCGCTGCTCCTGCAGTGACCCCCAGACCTCCCCAGGGAAGGGCAAAGGTCACATTTCAGCCAGGGGCTTTGCGTTTAGGGTCCTGAATGCGGATTCTACTCACAGTCTAAACACACAGTCTGTGTGTTTAGGGTCCTGAATGCGGATTCTACTCCATGACAACCCAGGTGTTTGCAGACACGAGATAATGACGGACTATTAGAAAACGAATCAACACCTTTTTCGTTTCAAATTGCCTGTTATCTCAAAACAGATTGTGCAGGTGGAAGGTGAAGTTGTCACACAGACCTCCCCCCATCTCCCTGTTCTTCTGGGAACTTGGCAGTCATGCCAACAAGCTGCCTCTGGCCCCATATAGGCTCATTAACGGCCACAATCCAGAGACTCACAAATAAATCTCAGAAGAGACTGACAAGCTGCAGAGATGCCTCCAGACCCCAAAGTCACCATCCAGTTAAAAATTTAGCTCCAGCTCTATCCCCCTATTTAAAACTTTAGAATTCCTGGTGTGTGCGGCTGCATTCACAGCCTCGGTATTTCTCCACACCACTGCCGTGCCAGGGGGAGCTTGTACCACATCGATGGGGCGTGAAGCAGAAGGCAGATTTCAGTCTGAAAATAGATATGTTAGCACACAAGGCTCAACCTGTATCAACACGTCAGTAATCTCTTATCCAAGGGCTTGATGGCGCCAGGTGAGACGCAATAATCTTCACACACGTTCTTCTAAGGAAACTTTTCTTGATCATCTTAGTGGATTTTTTATAACGATACAAAATAAATTATTTATGGCCTGCTACTGGGGCAGGCTTGCGTGGAGGTTGGGAAAATTCGAAATAATGGTGGTGGGATTGGTGTTGGAAAATTGAATGTAATAAAGTATTGTGAACAACGTTATAAATATAAAATATTTAATTAAAAAAGAAATTAATCAAAACAAAGTAGGCTGAGGGAGAGAGTCTCACTGTACATCTCAAACGGGCTGAGAGAAAGAGAGACTCGCACTTGGCGTCTCTAACAGGCTGAGAGAGAGACAGAGAGACAGAGAGACAGAGACTTGCGCTGTGTGTCTCCACTGGGCTGGGAGAGAGAGAGAGAGACAGAGACAGGACAGAGACAGAGAGACTTGCACTGTGCGTCTGTAATAGGCTGAGACAGAGACAGAGAGGCAGAGACAGAGACAGAGACAGAGACAGAGACTTGCGCTGTGTGTCTCCACTGGGCTGGGAGAGAGAGAGACAGAGATAGGACAGAGACAGAGAGACTTGCACTGTGCGTCTGTAACAGGCTGAGACAGAGAGGCAGAGACAGAGACAGAGACTCGCACTGTGTGTCTCCGCCGGGCTCAGAGAGAGAGACAGAGACAGAGACAGGACAGAGACAGAGAGACTTGCACTGTGTGTCTGTAATAGGCTGAGATAGAGATAGAGAGAGGCAGAGACAGAGACAGAGACAGAGACTCGCACTGTGTGTCTCCGCCGGGCTGGGAGCGCTAAGGCCAGGTTTTCCCTCCAGACCCTGGGGACGCGCCTGCTCCTGGCTCTGTGTCGGGGGTCACCCCTGGAGGGGCCCAGGGACCCTCAGCGGTGCGGGGCGAGTGCCTTACCCTCTCCCTCTTCCCTCGAGCCGGTCACGTGACGGGGCTTGGCAGGCCCGGCTGTGGAGTGCATCCTGATGCACGCGGGCCCTGGCAGAACAGGCTGCTCCTCCCCAGGCCGCCAGGGAGTCGGGGGGGGGGGGGCGCGGGAGGGAGGGAGGGAGGGCTCAGAGGGGCCGGCTGGCATGGGGGGCGGGGGCACCCCTGGGCACTGCACTGCCTCCTTTAACCTCCTTTCTCGTTTTTTGGGAATTCTCATCTTTGAGCCTGTGAACTGCTCGTCTCCTCTCTCCTTTCTCCCTCTGTCTCTCTCCTTCACTCTCTCTCACGGTCCCTCTCCCTGTCTTCCCGTCTCTCCCGCTCTCTCTCCTTCACTCTCTCTCATGGTCACCCTCCCCATCTTCCCATCTCTCCCTCTCTCTCCCTCTTTCTCTCTCCCTCTCTCTCTCTCTCCCTCTCTCTCTCCCTCTCTCCCCTTCTCTCTCCCTTTGTCTCTCTCCCTTTTCTCACTCTGTCTCTCTCTTTCCCTCTGTCTCTCTCTCCCTCTTTCTCTGTCTCTCTGCCTCTGTCTCTCTATCTCTCTCCCTCTGTCTCTCTCCCTTTTCCTCACTCTGTCTCTCTCTCCCACTGTCTCTCTGCCTCTCTCTCCCACTGTCTCTCTGCCTCTCTCTCCCACTGTCTCTCTGCCTCTCTCTGCCTGTCTCTCTCTGTCTCTCTCTCCCTCTGTCTCTTTCCCTCTTTCTCTGTCTCTCTGTCTCTCTTTCTCTGTCTCTCTGTCTCTCTCCCTCTGTCTCTCTCTCCCTCTGTCTCTCTCCCTCTGTCTCTGTCTCTCTGTCTCTCTGCCTCCCCACCTTCCTCTTTCTAAGCTGCTGTCCCCTTTCTTTCCCGGCACCGGTTTCTCCATTTTTCCAGGTACGCACCCACCGGAGGCCTCACCTGAGGTATTGAAGACCCCCGCCCCCGCCCGTGGCCTGAGCCTGGGCTATCTCCTGGCTGCCCCAGGACACAGGACTCCGCCGCCTTCTCCAAGGTGCCCTCTCGGCGGTGCCTGTCCAGGGACAGGCTGAAGGTCCTGGGCTTGTCTCCTGGAACGTGTCCCCTCACCACCTGCCAGCCCAGGCGTGACGTCACCCGCCCTCGGGCCTGTCCCGGTCCCCAGGGAGCCGAGCCCGCCGCTCTGCCATCCCTGACCCCGTGCCGGAGCCCGTGGTGCTCTCGAGCCCGGCCACACTCTCTGGTCGGCGACGCCAGGACCAGCGGACGGCGGCAGCTCCTGCCCCTGCTTCCTGCCTCGGCTTCGCTGGCCCGAGCCCGGACCCCCCCAGCCGGTGACCTGCTAAGGGCAACCTGGAGCCCGTGGGAGTCACGAGTGACCACAAGCTCCCTCCCCGGCACATACAGACTCACGCACAAGCATGCACTTACGTATGCACACATACGTGTATGCACACGGGCATGCATCTACACACGCTTGTGCATGAACAAATGCAGGCACATGTGTGCACACGCACAGCACGTACACATGCACGTATATACACAGCACGCACACACAGCACCCATGCGCTCTTACTTATGCAGGCACGCGCACACTCACACGCGTGCACACACACCATTCTCGCTTCCCCTGTCCGGCCAGGAAGGTGCCCTCGTTCCCTGTGCCCGGCGGCTGCTGGGCCTGTGTGGATGCCCGGTCAGCCCGCAGGCCTCTCGGAGAGCACAGCTGCGGCTCAGAGAAGTGGCCAGAGCCCCAGGCCTTGGCACGGAACCGACTCGCACCCGGAGGAAGCTTGAGCTTGGGCTGCAGAGAGACAAGCCCGGGGTGTGTATTTCTAATCCCATGTTTCCATTTTTTAGATATTTGGGCCATGTCCGGGGCCCTGGGGGGTTTCACAGAGCCGGGGTCAAACTGGGGGCACCCAAAGCGTGCTCCCGCCCCTGAGCCTCTGTCTCTGTCTCTGTCTCTGTCTCTGCCTGACGCCTGCTCCCCAATGCGGCAGGTCTGGGGGAGGCGCTCCGCCTGGGCTGAGCAGAGAGAAACCCCTGCCGGGGACAGTGGCCTCCGAGGCCCAATCCCGGGACTCCTCTGCCCCTTCCCCAAATCCGAGCTGGCATCGCTGTTCTTCCGGGGGCGCATTCTGGGGCGTCCCCCGACCCCGCAGCCTTGGGCGTTTCAGGCTGTGCCCGGACTGCAGACACAATCCACTCCCTGCCCCTCTCTGCGCCGGGGCGGCAGGACCCTGAGCCATGAGCGGCCCCAGCCTGCAGTGTGGGGTCTCCGCAGGAAGTCCTCCCCTGGTTCTGAGAGAGCCCTGGTGGGGGGCAGCGTGGGGGGTTGCCCCGGGAGACCGAGGGAGGAGGCGACCAGACCAGGGCCCCTTTCTCAGCCACGTGGTTGGTCGGAGCCACTCGCAGCCGGGAAGCTTCTCAGGGAGCAGAGAAACGAGCCTCCCTGCCCCAGGACCGTTCCGCGGATGTTTCTGGGGATCAGGACTGATGGTCCTTCCCACCACGAGCCACGTCGCCTCTCCAAGTCTGCGTTTCACGGGAAGAAGCCCCACCCGGGTCCTGAAAGCCCCCCGACCGGCCGTGCTCCCGCGGAGAACCCCCAAGCCCGGAGGAGCTTAAAAATAGCCCCGCTGCTCGCAGGTGAGCGCCTCCTTGGGCTGAGTGGCCTCCTCGGCTGTGAGCGTGCACGCCTGATGCTAAGTGAACTGTAACAAGCGGTCTGAAATAGCAGCCGCGTTCCTGCTAATTCCGAAACCTCGCCCGCTCTCGAGCGCCCAGCTGGCGGCACAGCTCCCGGGTCGGCCGCCCGCGGCCCAGGCTCTGCTCTGCGGCCACGGCCGGGGTCTCCTCGGGAGTCACGGGCCAGGGGGCAAGCCCGGTGGGCTCCTCCGGGGGCACCGCTGTGGTCCACGCTGTGGGAATGTCCCGTCTCTCATCGAGGCTTCAGTGGACCCACTGAGGTCTGGGTTCCGGATCCCCCTCCCGCTCAAGGATCTTAATCTGCGACTGTCCCTTTATCCTGACACTCCGTCATCAGAGTCAGTGCCTGTGGCCTGCCACGCCTCCCCTGTGCCCAGCCCTGTCTGCAACCCGGCCGCTTTGGCCCTGTCTTTGCCCCGGCCCTGACTCGGCCAAACATCAGAGGGGCTGGCCCTGCCACGGCCCTTCAGCCCCACAGCCCACCCCGACCTGCACTGCTCCGTCTCCCTCTGCTCCGTGCTCCCTCTGATCCGTGCTCCCTCTGCTCCGTGCTCCCTCTGCTCTGTGCTCCCTCTGCTCTGTGCTCCCTCTGCTCCGTGCTCCTTTTGCTCTGTGCTCCCTCTGCTCCGTGCTCCCTCTGCTCCGTCTCCCTCTGCTCTGTGCTCCCTTGGGCCCGTGCTCCCTCTGCTCCGTGCTCCCTTTGCTCTGTGCTCCCTCTGCTCCGTGCTCCTTTTACTCTGTGCTCCCTTGGGCCCATGCTCCCTTTGTTCTGTGCTCTTTGGTGCTCCCTTTGCTCCATGCTCCCTCTCCTGTACTGTGCTCCCTCTCCCTCTGCTCTGTGCTCCCTCTACTCTGTGCTCCCTCTGCCCCGTGCTCCCTCTGCTCCATGCTTCCTTTGCTCCGTGCTCCCTCTGCTCTGTGCTCCTTTTGCTCTGTGCTCCCTTGTGCCCGTGTTCCCTTTGCTCTGTGCTCCCTCTGCTCCGTGCTCCCTTTGCTCCGTGCTCCCTCTGCTCCGTGCTCCTTTTGCTCTGTGCTCCCTTGGGCCCGTGCTCCCTTTGTTCTGTGCTCTTTGGTGCTCCCTTTGCTCCATGCTCCCTCTCCTGTGCTCCATCTCCCTCTGCTCCGTGCTCCCTTTGTTCTGTGCTTCTTTAATCCACCCTGATCTACCAGGTCGGCCCCCCCCAGACACACACACACACACACACACACAGAGCTGACTGAGAACTACGGCATGTCCTCCCACTGACCTTTCCCAGCTGCCACCAGTGAGACCGCAGATGTCTGACTCAGAAAAGCGGGTTGTTTAAAGTCTCCAACGGACTCTCCGAAGTAGGTCAGAGACCCCAGAGGCATCTCGAAGCAGAACGCCGAGGCTGGAGCCCCTCGCGCTCAGGCTTGGAGAGCACTGTTGAGAGCACCCGCCACCCAGGCAGTGAGTGTAAGCGGCAGAGAGCCAGTGGGGCCCAGCTGGCCGGCCCCTGTCACCAGGCGTCACAGCTCCTGTCCCCTCTCCTTCTGCTGAGGGCACGGAGGAAGCACGGGCAGGCAGGGGTCCAAGGGAAGGCAACACTGCAACACACCAGGACGTGCGGTGGGGGGAAAGAGGAAACGTCTAGGGGCCCGAGAGACTACAGCAAACACAACAGGGCACTTTAAAATAAAGCGAGCCATTTAGAGTAAGGGCAGCCAAGCCTGGTCACCCAGCCCACTGGGAGCGCCTCCTGCGCCCTCAGCCCCCAAACAACAGCCAAACCGGACCCGCTGGTCAGCTCCTGTCTGGTGACAGCTCCACTTGGCCGGGCGCTTCCTCCTATCACGGCAAACTCAGAACCTGGGGGCCTGGCCTTGGCGGCCGGGGAGAGCTCAGGGGGCTGGAGACGGCCTGGGCTCTGTCCCCAGCACAGCCAGGAGGGACCCCGAGTACAGAGCCAGGAGTAGCCCCTGAGCACCACTGGGTGTATCCACGAAGCAAAATGAAACGACACCAGTCTCAGAGTCTGTCGTTTTTCTCTGATCCAAAGCTGGCATTTCCAACGAGGCAGCATTAGCCCAGAGACTAAGGGTATGCTTTTTTAATTTTTCTTTTTGGGTCACATCCGGTGATGCTCAGGGGTTACTCCTGGCTCATGCCCTCAGGAATCACTCCTAGTGGTGCTCGGGGGACCCTATGGGATGCTGGGAATTGAACCTGGGTTGGCTGCATGCAAGGCAAACGCCCTCCCTCCCCACTGTGCTATCGCTCCAGCCCTGACGCTTGTTCTTGAAGAGAAGAAAAGTCCCTCCCTTGTTCGTGCGAGAAGCAGAACTCTGCACCAAGCACCAAGACAGATGCCGCGTGCTAGAGGCTGGCGACATTTCACGCCGGGGCAGGGCTAGGATAAAGGGTCTCTGGGCTCCATGGAAGTCTGAGCTCCCTGGAGGGAATGTTCCAGAAAGGTGGAGGCAGGATGCTCCCAGCTGAGCAAGGCGGTGGTCCTGGGACCCGCACGACCCAGGGTCCCGGCCGTTCTGGACCCCGCCCTATGGAGCAGCTCACGGGCGCACACATGGTGGCGGGGCACGGGCAGGGTTGCCAAGTTCGCTCGTCATCACACCCGCGTTCTGGGACTCGTATCTGCACCCCCCTGTGGCTGGTGGCTGGTGGCAGGCCCTACCCAGGTGGCCGTGGGGGTTACCCAGGGGCCAGAGGGCAAGGCGGGCAGGGGGTGAGCTGGAGCCCAGACGCTGCTCCGGAAAGCAGAGTCAGAAACTGTTTCGGTATTTCGGGTGCTACATTGATGCATCCATTGACACCCAGGAGCTACGTGGCGCCCGGTTCGGGAGGTGTCTGTCGCGTGGCACCCCGCCTTCTACGTGCAAAAGCGGAATGTCTGCCCGGCATGTGCAGACGTTCTCTGTCCCTGTCTTTAGTTCTGCTCTGGGGCCACACCTGGCGACGTTCAGGGCTGATTCCCGAGTCTGCGCTGACGGGACTCCCGGAGGGACTCAGGGGGCCACACGGGTGCGGGGGAGCGAAGTGGGGGCAGCCACGTGCCCTGTCTGCGGGACTCTCTCTCGGGCCCATCGGCCCCCAATGAAAGTGACTGGTGACAGCGTGAGCAGCAGGAGACTCTCAGTCTCTCCCAAGGGCCAGGCCCTCTGAGGGCCTGGGGAAGGCCCGTCTCTAGCGTTTCCGGGGGGGGGCCTCTGTGCGGGGCTAAGGGGAGGCTGTCAGGGGAAGAACAAGGCATCCGGGGCCTAAGCTCGTGGGGTGAACGGACTCGCACTGAGGGTTGCAGGTGTCGGGGAGCCTCTTGATGACAGCCCTGTCCCCCACCCCTGCCCCACGCCAGCCTGGCCTGAGCTGGGGCCAGCAGGAACTTGCTTTAGACGTTGTCGGGAGGTTGTCTTCCCAGGACCAGGGCAGCCCCCAGCCCCCCCCCTTGATTCTTGCCTCCAAACTCCGGAGAAAACTCTGGAGTCTGGGGACCTGCCAGGTGAAATGCCGCCCACTCCAATGCCCCTGACCCGCCCCCCACGCCCTCTCCAGGAGGGATGGAGAGGTGAGAGTCAGCACAAACGGCCGCAGTGGGGAGCCTGGGGTGGGTGACATGAAAGCCTCGGGGAGCCAGGCTGGTCTGCTGGGCCGGAGCACGGGGACAGGAGCCCGTCAGGCACGGTGCTGAGAAGGATGCACATGTGTCTGAGGGTGCACACACGTGTTGAGGGCACACACACGTGTAGGAGGCTGCACACACACGTGTAGGAGGGCACACACATGCACCCATGAGTGTGCACACGGACGTCAGAGGGCGCACACGCGTCAGAGCTCTTCTCCGGAGCAGCATGAACACAGCACCCTGGCTTTCTCCCCCGGAGGCCGAGAGTCACACAGACGCTGTTACGTAAATGTCTTTAAATACCACTTTATTTCTCCATTGTCAACGATTAACTCGGAGCCTACGAGAAGGGCATCATGATTACAGTGAATAAAAAAATAGAGGTGGTAGAATAAAATATCAGGTTATACAAAGTTAGTTCTCGAAATTCATTGTCCACCCACATTTTCAGGACGCTGGCGTTCTGAAAAGAAAAATGACAACAAACACTGGCATGTGTTTCTTTACATTTCCAGCTGTTCCGAGGGAAGGGAGCCCACCGCGGGCCTGCGGCCGGGTCAGGGCGCGGGGAGGCGCGGAGGCGCTCGGGACCATCCTATATACAGACGTCTGTACAGAGCGGGACGGGAGGAACCCCCCAGCCGCGCCGTCCCCCCACTCGAGATCCTCCCACGGGTCCAGTATTCCCGGTGGGCTTCCTCTCCAGACATTAGTAACTGCTCAGTAGCTGGGAAATGGCCCCTGCTCAACGGCCCCCGGGGGCTGGCCGAGGGGACGCCGCCCTGCGGGTGGCCAGGGGGGCGAGGAAGGCGAGCTGGGTGGCCTCGGCTGTCTCCCGCCCCCGCAGCCCTGGGTGAAGGCCTGACCTCGACGCAGGGCGAGTGTCCAGTCCACTGGGCTCTTTGCTGGTGAGTTGTTTGGCACAAAAGGGAAGGGCTCTGGGGCAAGACGTGGGCGCTCTCTGCCGGGACACCGGCCCCCGGCCCCTCGTGACGAACACGCCAGCCCACGCGGGGCCCATCCCCTGCTCCCCGAGCTTGCTGCTGGGCCAGAACCAGCTCGTAAGGGCAGGTGGCTGCAAGGAGGTGGCCCGGCGTGGCCGGTGGCACCAGCGGGAGGACCCGGGGGAGGCTGAAGGAGGCCGGCGCAGGGCAGGGCAGGGCAGGGCAGGGCGGGGCAGGACAGGGGGCGCACGGCCCGGCCCGGCCTCACTGCACGATGCCCGAGTCCACGGACGTCTGCTTGCGCGTCGTCTTTGGCGGGGGAGGTGGCGGTGTTTTGCTGGGCAGTGGCGGTGGCAGATGCTGTGGGCGGAACGGGGGACCTGTGAGTGCGGGGCCACAGAGGGTCCCGCAGGGCGAGCCCGGCACCTCTAGGCTGGCCGTCGGCGGCCGGCAGGCCAGCACAGGGGGCCCAGGCACCCAGGGGACCTGGCCCGGTGACCCTGGAGAAGCCCTGCAGCCTGAGTCCGAGAGGTCAGCGGGGTCGCCCCATGACCCCCCATGGGACCCCGAGGCGGGCCCTGCTCCCCACTGCCGTGCACTGAGGGTGAGGGGTCTCGACGCTTCCTGCAGGAAACACCCCCTGAAGGAACGGGTGGTGCAGTGTCCCCAAACACTGCGACTACACCGGGGGCTGGTGTCTGGCCCGTGGGGACTCAGAACGTTCTGAGAGGCCAAGACTCCGGGGTGAGCCAGAAGTGGGGCCCCGGTGCCTCTGCCGGGCTCTGGGCGCTGCTGCATTTTCCAGTGAGGTCTGGGTGCCCGGCCCCCCACGCGCTCTGGGCACTGGGCCCGCCTGCCCCGACTCCGGCTCCCGGGCCTGGGTGAGGCCCCTCCTGACACACCCTCGACTCTCTGCAGCCCCCCTCCCCCAGCCACCAGTGCTCCGAGGGACCCGGAGGGATGACCTTCGGCCTCGGGGAGGAAGACCCCCGCACTGCCCATTACCCAGAGCCCCCCCTGCACGCCCCTGCACTGCCAGGCCGGAAGAGGGACGAGAACCTGCCAAGGGCATCCCAAGGAAGTCAGCGGCCCGGGGCCCAGGGGCGGCCTGCTCACTGTCCCTCGGGCTCTGCGTGTGGACGGGGCCCCTGTGCGGCCACGGGGAACGGGGATGAGGCCCAGACCCCACTTCATGGCTCTATGAAACACGGGGATCCGTCTCCAGGGCCCCCCCAGCCCCCATCCTCAGAACCCAAGACTGACAGAATCCGGCCAGTAGCCGTCTTGAGACCCAGAAAGGCTTGAAGATCTCAGAAGAATGTTCTGGAACGGCCAACCAGCAGCTGGAGGCGGGGCGTGGGCTTAAATGCTGTTGCCAGCTTCCAGCTAACGCCTGCCTTCTCTGGGAAGAAATCAGAGCCTGCCATCCGGGGGGCTCTGGTCGTGGAGACGCCCCCACCCCCCAAGCCAGCCTGATCCCAGGAAGCTGAGCCCACGGCTCCCCGCTTACCCTCTGGTGCGGTGGGGGGGGCGGGGGCAGGGGCGGGCCCGCCCCGTCGGGGCTGTCCATCACATTCCCGTAGTCGGCCACGCTCCCTTTGAGGGGCAGCGGTGGGGGCACCTCGGCCGCGTCCGCCCCGCTCACGCCGTTCAGCTCCAAGCCTGGAAGACAGAGGGCATCAGACTGGCCCGGGCGCTGGACACGAGCAGGGCTGGCTGGCGGTGGGCCCCGGGCAGGGGAGGCGGGACAGGGCCACAGGTGACAGGCCACACAGGAGGGAGCACCGTGCTCGGGAAGAGAAGGCCACGTCCCGCTGGACCCCACCCTGCCCTCCGCTCCCCTCACGCCCCGAGAGGCGGAAAGGGCTTCATGGGGAAAGGTTTCCCCGGAGAGCCCGCCATCTCCGAGGAGGCCGGGCCGGAGTCAGGGAGGGAGGAGGTCTGAGGGGCAGCGGCGGGCGGTGGCTACTGCGGGGGAGGCGCAGAGCAGAAGTGTCCTTTGGGCCAAGGACACAGGCCAGGCCGGTGATTTGCACCCGCCCCGATTTCCCAGACGTCACGAGGTGCCACTTTCCGCCTCCGCTCCCGGCCGCAGCCTGGGGCCGACTCCCTGCCCCCGGGCACGGGACGTGTCCCCCTCGCACAGCAGCTGTCCAGAGTCTGGCTCACGGCTCCGAGGACTGTACAGGTCACCCCCTGGCACGGCCGCTTTGCCACGCCCCGACTTTCCCGGGTGCACGCGCACCCCCCTTCCAACAGCAGACGGACCCCGGGCGCGTTCCCACCCTGCTCTCGGGGGAAGCGAGCGTGGACACGAATAATCACGCACGCACCGGCCGGTCTCCGGTTCCCTCCGGGGGGGCCTGTGGTGGCAGCGGAACCCCCGCCCATTCCCCTACAGCAGGGAAGGTGCCAGCTCCGACTCGGAGAACAAACCCACCACGTCCCACGCCCCGGCACCGCAGGTGCAAAGGGCCACGCCGTCAGGGGGCTGCAGGCACCGTGTTCTTCCTGGCCTGGGCACAGGAGACGCTGGTTCTGCCAGCACCTGCTTCAGCCGCCACCCCAACCCCTGCAGCGGCCCGGAAAGGTAGGACCCCGGCCAGAACAGGGCTGAGAGGCGGGGCCGGATGGGAAGGGGCGGGGCCAGAACAGGCCAGAGAGGCGGGGCCAGGTGGGGAGGGGCGGGGCCAGAACAGGCTAGAGAGGCGGGACTAGGTGGGGGTCGGGGTCAGAGCAGGCCTGAGAGGCGGGGCCAGGTGAGGAGGGGCAGGGCCAGTACAGGCCTGAGAGGCAAGGCCAAGTGAGGAGGGGCGGGGCCAGAGCAGGCCTGAGAGGCGGGGCCAGGTGAGGAGGGGTGGGGCCAGAGCAGACCTCACGGGCGGGGCCAGGTGAGGAGGGGTGGGGCCAGAGCAGATCTCAGGGGCGGGGCCAAGTGAGGAGGGGCGGGGCCAGGTGAGGAGGGGAGGGGCTAGAGCAGGCATGAGAGGTGGGGCCAAGTGAGGAGGGGCGGGGCCAGGGCAGACCTCAGGGGCGGGGCCAGGTGAGGAGGGGCGGGGCCAGTACAGGCCTCAGAGGCGGGGCCAGGAGAGCAGCACCGGGAGCGCTGGGCAGAATCCCACTTACTGGACTGCAGACTGAAGCTGAGCTTGGCCCTGGGCGTGACTGGAGGGGGCGTCTGCTGCGAGGTTGGCGACGATGGGGACACTGAGAAGCGCCTCTCGCTCCCGATGACGTTGATCACTTGGCTCTTGGGTCTCTGGGGCCGCAGGGGGCTTATCTAGGGGGGCGAGCAGGCAGCGTTAGGGCTGTGGTCAGCTTCCCTGAGCTGACTGGTCCCCGGGACGCTGAAGTGACCTAGGGCGGGACTGGGTCTCTGCTGAGGAGGCCCTTAGCTGTCCCTAGGGAAAGGGGCACCAGGGCCGGGGCGGGTGCAGTGGGACAGCGTCGGCAGAGAAGGCACCTCCACTCGGGCACCTGTGCCCGCAGCAGCCCTTCCCGGCAGCCCGGGCACGCATCTCCCAGGCCTCGCACATCTGACAGCTGCATCTCCTGAGGCCCTGGGTGGGGGGACCCACTCTCCTCTCCCCAAGCCCTGCAGGCCCAATCATCCCCTGAGGCCCCTTCAAGCTCAGTGGTCTCTCTCGAGGCCCTGCAGGCCACCTCCTCTCCCGAGGCCAGGCACGTGCCAGCTCTCCCACCCAAGCCCCCCCACGCTGGGTCTGGGCTCAGCCCAGCATCCTGAGGTGAGCATCAGGCCCAGAGGCACCTGAGCACCAAGAGGGCTCATGATGTTGGGTCCCTGGTCCCAGTGGGCAGGGCCGCAGAGGGAGGGGGGTCCTCTGTGTACCCTCCGTGTTGGTGTTGGGAGCTGCGGCAGGTGGGAGCCAGGTGCCTGGCAGGGAAGTGCCCTTTGGTAAATGCGGTGGTTGTGGATCACAAGTTCCTAGCAGTGGCTGTGCTTCCTTGTTTGACCTAGGGGGCGGGGGTTGGGGTCTTGGAAGCATCAGCCCTTCCTCCCCCGCCCCTCGGCCTGGACTCCAGGGGACCGTGGGGTCTCCGAAGCTGGAGCGGAATACTTTCCTGTTCAGATATCAGCCAACGCCTGCCCCCACCCCCCCACCGGAAATCCCTCAGATTTCCACCAGATTCCACCATCAGGCCCCTTGAATGAACGCGGCTCCTTGGGACCCGTTTATAATGTCAGCCAACCGGTGCGTGTCACACTAAGTCTCTGAAAATCCTTCTGAGGGCCGGCCCGGAGATTTCAACACGCGGCAGCTGGGATGTGGGGGTCCCGGGGAAGCGGGCAGACCGGGCGGAAGGGGCTTCCCCACGGGCTGAGCAGGTCTGAATCCTCGGCAGGACCCGGGTGAGGGTGGGTAGGACCCGGTGCTCGCGGGTCTTTTTTCCGAGGCGTTGGCGTGTCAGGACACAGGCCCAGGGGGCTGCCGCTGACCGCCCGCTGCTGACCGCCCGCCGCCCGTGCCTTCCGGCGGAGGTGCCAGCCAGTGCAGGGTGCTCCCGGGACACGCAGCTGCACGATGTCTCCAACATGCAGGGGCGACGCCCAGCTCCTGCCCCCCACCCCCGCGGCCACAATCACCGTTTCTGAGAGGATCACGGCCTCGGACTGCGGCGTGGGGCTGTCGGCCGCCTTGAGGTCCTTGTCCAGCAGCTCCTGGTGCTTGCTGTTCCTCTTCTCCTTCTTCTTGTCCTTCTTGTCCTTCTCGGGCTCGTCCTTGTCCAGCTTGTCCTGGGACCGGGAGTGCATCTTCTTGGGCAGGAGCGGCTCCAGGGCGAACCTGAGGGGACACGCCTTCAGCAGGGGCCTCCCCGGGGGGCGCAGGCGTCTCCCCCAAGTGGGCGAGCGGGGCCACTGGGTTCCGGCACTCAGTTTGGGCTCGGGGCCACAGTGGGTGCTCAATGCCGCCTCCTGGTTCCGTGCTCAGCAGTTGCCCCCCGGTGGGGCTCTGGGAGACCCCCGGAGTGGCGGGGACGGAACAGGGCTGGCGGGTGCAGGACAAGCTTCTTCCCTGCGCCGGCCCCTAACCACTGGTCACCCTTTGACCTTGTGCTGGGGACCAGAAGCAGGAAGTCTGTGGCGGCCTGGCCATGTCGTGTCCTCCTTCCTCGCCCCCGAGACGGAGGGTGCCCTCGGGCCAGCGCCACTGTACAAGGGGCCTGGGCCCCCTGGGGCCAAACTCCCACGGGAACTGCCCCTTCGCGGCCACAGTAGGGACACGAAGTCAGCTGAGCACTAGGTGGGGAGTCTGGGCTGGGGGGTGGGGAGCCTCCGATTCGGACACTTTAGATTTTAAAGGCCCCGGGGGGCAGAGCACTAAGGCGGGTCAAACACTTGCCTTGCACACAGTCCACCCCGTGTGACCCCGACAGCACTGGGAGGTCACCTGAGTCCCCACAGGATCGAGCCCTGAGCCCCGAGCACTGCCGAGTGGGGCCCAAGCCTGGTCCTCCACCAAGGAAAGGTCATGTCAGGTGTGCCCAGCGGTCAGGGCCGGGCAGCGCCAGCAACCCTCCCCCGCGCAGAGTCCGCTCACCCGTCGGAGCCGGGCCTGGACGGAGTGCTGTCCGAGGACAGCGACGAGACGGAGGCCACCGACAGCGGCCGGGACGAGGACGGCATGGTGAAGGAGCGGACCATGGAGTGCGGGCGGCTGCCCCGGCGGTCGTCCAGGCAGGACGGCTGTGGAGGGCGGGCGGGGACAGTCGGTGGGGGGCGGGTGCATGCGCGCGGCACTGTCCCCGGGCCCGGGTGTCCCCTGCGAGGGACGCCACTACTCCCCCTCAGGGCCTGGTCTCCCGCCTGGCCTGGGCGTACCAGCCGGCCCCTCCCGGTTTGCAAAGTGACTTTCCGGGGTTTCTTCCCAAGCGCAGACGGCGGCCCTCTGCCCAACCGCTGTCCTGCAGCTCGGGCCCGCCAGTCACGCGCCCAGCGTGCACACACCCCCCTCCGTCCTGCCCTCCTGGGCCCGGGCACTGACCTCGGCCCTGGGAGGCCCAAATGGGCCCGGCCCGGCACAGCGCAGGGACAGCACCTGGCCGGGCACGGCCTTCTGGCTTGCGGCTCACACCGAGTGCTGGTGTGTGTGTGCGAGGTGTGTATTGAGAGCAGGTGTGTATGTGTACGGAGTGCGTGTGTGGGGCATGTGTGTATGTGTACGGAGTGCGTGTGTGGGGCATGTGTGTGAGGTGTGTACGGAGTGCGTGTGTGGGGCATGTGTGTGAGGTGTGTACGGAGTGCATGTGTGGGGTATGTGTATGATGTGTGTGGTGCATATATGAGGCATGTGTGTGGTGCCAGTGTATGTGAGGTGTGTGTGAATGGAGTGTGTATGGGGTGTATGTGTATAGGGTGTGTGCATATGAAGCATATGTGTAGGGGGGTGTATGTGTGGAGTGTATGTGTATGGGGGGGTGTGGTGTGCACATGAAGCGTGTGTGTGTGTGTGTGTGTGTGTATGGAGTGTATGTGTATGGGGGTGTGTGTGGGGGGCGTGTATGCGTGTGAGATGTGTGATGTGTGTGGAGCGAGTGTGAGGAGCGTGTATAGGGTGTATGTGTATAGGGTGTGTGCATATGAAGCATATGTGTGGGGGGGTGTATGTGTGGAGTGTATGTGTATGGGGTGTGTGTGGTGTGCACATGAAGCCTGTGTGTGTGTGTGTGTGTGTATGGAGTGTATGTATATGGGGTGTGTGTGGTGTGCATATGAAGGGGTGTGTGTGTGTGTGTGTGTGTGTGTATGGAGTGTATGTGTATGGGGTGTGTGTGGTGTGCATATGAAGGTGTGTGTGTGTGTATGTGTGTGTGTGTGTGGAGTGTATGTGTATGGGGTGTGTGTGGTGTGCACATGAAGCCTGTGTGTGTGTGTGTGTGTGTGTGTGTGTGTGTATGGAGTGTATGTGTATGGGGTGTGTGTGGTGTGCATATGAAGCGAGTGTGTGTGTATGTGTGTGTGTGTGTATGGAGTGTATGTATATGGGGAGTGTGTGTGGGGGGCGTGTATGCGTGTGACACGTGTGACGCGTGTGGAGCGTGTGTGAGGAGTGTGTGTGGGCGTGCATGCTGGGTGCTGACAGGCAGGCCGTGTCCCTCGGGCTCCCCCAGGTGGGCTCCGGGCGAGGGTCCGGGCGCGGCTCACCAGGGTGCGCACGCCGTACTGCTTCTCCACCTTCTCCCTGAGCAGCCGGAAGCAGGTCTCCATGCGCTCGTGGAAGGGCCGCAGTGCCTCCGTGACCTTGTCCCCGTGGATGCGGATGCCCTCGGCCAGGAGCGGGATCTGAAAGACACGGCGGGGGGGGGGGGCACGTGCTCAGACAGTCACAGAGGAGCCCCCGCCGGGTGCCCTCACAGGCTGCTTGGCCGAGGCCCCCAGACGGCCCCTGAGGTCTCGGTGCTCGGGATTCCTCTGGGTGAGCCCAGGCGCGGCTGACCAGGTCAGTCCCACGGACGGGAGCTGCTCGCACGCCCAGGGCCAGCCATGCTCAGAGCCGGTCCAGAGGCCCCCGGGCCAAGGGGCCCACCGGGGCAGCCGGGACCCGCCGCTAGGTCCGGAGGGACGTGCTTAGGGGAGAAGGAACCGGGGGACTCTTCCTCCACGCTCAGGTGCTCATCTCTGCAGACACGCGGGGGCTGACCTTTAGGACCCCAGGCACATGTTTTCACGCCCCGTCTCGTGCCGTGGTGAGTGCGGGTGGGGGTTGAGGCCCCGGGGGAGACTCCTGCCCGCCCCCTGCAGCACCCCCAGCTCAGACGGGGTCCACAAACCCTCTTCCATGCAATCAAGCCAAGAGGCTTCCTCTTAATAATTGATAATTAAATCAAAGTACTGATTAAAGCCAGACTTCTCTAATACGACCGCACGCCCATCCAAACGAGCTGATTTATTAATGAGGATAATGAGCCTGCAATTGAATTTCATGTGAGCACATCCAAGAGATGTCATCCGGCTGCTCCACAGACAGCCCGGCTCAACCCAGCCCACAGCCCGGGGACGAGCAGACCCCCCCGCCCCCGGCTGACCCTGCACACAGCGCCCCCGGCTGACCCTGCACACAGCGCCCCCGGTACCGACATGCACGCCAGGCGCTCCTTCCACTGGGCCGTGCTAGTGAGATCGGGCCGGAACATTCCCGCGCTCATGGCATCTGCCCTGGGCTTCAGGGCACGGGACCACCCCTCTCAGAACCACCCGCAGGGGTCCATCAAGACCCCGAAACATCGGCAAATGAAAGCAAAATCGCAGTGAGTTCTGGACTCGAGTCCAGGCCCTTCTTTGACTCAGTGTGACTGCTGGCCAGCGGCGTCTTTCGCCCCCTTGCCCGAGGACCCCTTTAATGGAGTCATCAGGGGTGCCGACACGGTGCCGACATCGGGCGCCCTCCAGGGAACAAATTATTTTCCCCAGTAGGTAGGACTAGGAACTCTTAAAATCCAATTTTCTGTAAAGCTTACAGGGGAAAAATATCGATCCCGAGTCCGCAGCTGCGACCGGCTCCTGTGGTGCTGGGCCACGGGGTCGGGCTGACTCGGGGCCCCGTGGCTCCCTCGGGGGTCCCCGTGGAGCCACCCAGTCAGGGCAGCGCCTGCAGACTCCAGCCTGGCCGCCCGCCCGCACCCGGAACTCCCCACACGGCCCAGCTGAGGCGCGCGGGCGCCAGGGAGACGGGCAGGCACAGACTGACAGCCCTGCGGCAACCACGCTCCGGACGGCGCCTACACAACAAACAGCCCCCGACGGGCGCGCCCGGAGGATGCGAGAAGCCAGCACTGCAGACGGAGAGCGGCCAGGGCCTCACGGCCACCTTGGGGCCGACACCGAGGAGGCAGGCACAGGGGCCCCAGCGAGCCTGACCGCCGGGCGTGTGCGGAGCAGACGAAGCCAAAGCCCATGCGAGCCCGAGGGTCCAGGATGGCCCACGGCGAGGCCAGCGCACACGTCCACACGGGGAGAAGGGGCGTGAGGGCTGAGGGGCCGGGGCTGCGGTGGGAGCAGAGCATGGGGGGGGCGCGTGGCAGAGCCCAGGCCCCTGAGCTGGGTCCGTCGCTGTGCACTGGCCGCTTCAGCAGGACCATCGGCCCCGAGGCTGGCCTGTGTGTCTGGGCGGACACTTACCTGCCAGGCGATCAGGTCCTTGAGCTTCTCGATGTTCTCGAGGGCGTCGGGGTGCTCCTGCAGGTAGTGCTCCGTGAAGAAGGCCTGGGGGGACAGGCGGCACTCAGGACCGGCTCCCCGCGAAGCAGCCCCCAACCACCACGCACCCGGCACAGAACGCGGCAACAGGAATGAAGGGTGGTGACAAGGGCGGGGTCCGGGGGACTGGCCATGCGTGGGGGACAGCTGCAGCTGCATCCGCCCGCTCCTGCCTCACCTGAGGGAGGGGCCCCAGGGGCACCCGAGGGCTGACGGGGGAGTGAGGGCCCTGCCCGGCCCGGCACAGACCCAGTGTCGGGGTGTGGCCCCGGAGGCCGGCGGTGCTGCCCCGGCCGGCAGAGCCCAGCACTGAGCAGGTGAGGCCACCTGTGCCCCACCTGCACGGCCCACCTGCACGGCCCACCTGTGCCCCACCTGCACCCGCGCGGCCCAGTTCTCTGAGGCTCTCGACTTTCTGTTTTAAACTGGGGTGCTGGGACTCGAACCCAGGGCTCCACTGCTGAGCTACAGCCCCAGCCCTCGCCCAGGCCTCCGGGGTCCGGGGCATCAGGGCGCGTCTCCAGAGCGGGTGGAGGGGCGGGTCTGTGCGGGACGGGGGGCAGGGGAGGGCGGGCGGGGGCACGTGCCTTCTCGTAGTTGGCGAAGCCGCCCATGACGGCGGGGTCCACGA
Organism: Sorex araneus; assembly: GCF_027595985.1. Taxonomy (NCBI): domain Eukaryota; kingdom Metazoa; phylum Chordata; class Mammalia; order Eulipotyphla; family Soricidae; genus Sorex; species Sorex araneus. Next base: position 3,004,890 of record NC_073312.1, read on the forward strand.
TGCCGTTGAGCAGCATGGAGAGGGGGTTGATGGGGAGGCTGGGGTCCCCCAGGTGCTGCTGCACCATGCTCTTCAGCTTGTCGTTGGTCAGCTGCATGGTCTCGATGGCGTTCTGCAGGGGGCTGACCTCCACCTGCGGGCGGCAGGGCACGCGGTGGGCGCGGGATGCCCCTCCCTGCCCCATCACGCGGACACGCCACACCCCACACGTGTGTCCCCTCGTGTGGCCCCAAATGGGGGACACGCGGGGACAAGCGGCCCCAAGTGCACACACGTGTGCGGGCTGAGCCTGGCCCCGAATGCACACGCGTGTGCAGGCTGAGCCTGGCCCTGAATGCACACGCGTGTGCGGGCTGAGCCTGGCCCCGAGTGCACATGCGTGTGCGGGCTGAGCCTGGCCCCGAGTGCACACGCGTGTGTGGGCTGAGCCCGGGAGTCTGTCCCCAAACCAGGGCTTGCTCCCGCCTTCCTTACGGAGGGTGGAGACCAGAGGGGCCCGGGACCCCCGCTTCAGTGGCCAGTGGGTTAGCTGAGCCCCGAGCACCGTCTGGACATGGGGAGGAGGGACAGCCCCCTGGGGCGTGTGGCCAGGGCCCCAGGGCAGACCGGCCTGTTACTGGCCCTGGGCCCCCAGCTTCCCCGCCATGCCCCTCACACAGTGCTCTTTCTCTCCGTCCCCAGCACTGCTCTCCGGCTGGGCCCTCAGGGGCCACGAACACGGGGCCGGGTCAGAAACTGCAGCAGGGCCGGAGACGGCACAGCGGGAGGGCGCCGGCCTCGCAGGTGGCTGGCGGGTTCCGTCCCCGGCACCCATGGGGGCCCCCGAGCAGCGCCAGGAGGGAGCCCTGAGCACAGAGCCGGGAGAACCCCTGAGCACCACCAGGTGAGGCCCCAAACTAACAACAAGAAACACAGCAAACCCCTTCCCGCCAGGCCGGGCCCTGACAGACGCAGGGTGTGGGCGTGGGCGGGCCCCGCAGCCGCCCCTTCCACCCGCCCAGAGCCCGGGCGCCCCGGGACCCACGGGCTGGAGGCAGTGAGCACTGTGGGCACAGAGTCCTGGCATGCGCGGGGTCTCACGGCCCGGAGCCCCTCTGTGGCCTCGGCTAGAGACTGGAGGCCGCCTGCACCCCCGAGGGGCCCGAGCCCGTACCGGGGACCACGGCCGTGCACGGCCCCTCCAGGAGGATGCTGCCTCGTCTGTGGAAGCGACTGTGGTCCAAGACCCCAGGGCCCGTGCAGGGGAGGGGACGTTTGCGCCCGGAAGCATGCAGGGGGCGGGATTTGGGGCTGTCCGGGAGACGTGGCCGGGCAGCTGGTCAGGGCCGGAGGCCACTCAAGTGCCTCCTAAGCCCGAGGCTCCGGGTTCCATCCTGGCACCCCTGATGCCCCCACGGCAACTGCAGCCACTGTGGACGGCACCCCTCACGGGCTGGGGCTGTCCCATCTGTCCCCACGCCCATCTCCCCGCCCGGCTGACCTACGGGAGGAGGCTCGGGGCCTGCTCACAGCCGGACACTCTCCTCCTGCTCCTCCCCCACCCACCCGAGCCCTCCAGGTGGGCCCGCAAGCCCCCCTGCCCTGGTCAGCCTCAGGGGCAGCCGCAGAGCACAGCCCAGGGGAGCGGCCAGTCCCGGGCTCTGGGGCCAGGGAGGGGACAGCATGGGTGTCCCCTGGGGGGGTGTGGCCGAGCCAGGCTGGCAAGGCGGGGTGTCAGGAGTCCCCGGGAACCCGGCCCAGAGGGAGGGGACAGGGCAGGGGCTGCCAGAGTCCCGCCAGCCTCGTGGGCCCGCACGGGTGCCCCCGCGCCTTGTTCCGGAAGAATCTGGCCCAGCCCGGCCCCGCCCCCGCCTGCCAGCAGTGGGGCTGAGACACCGTCCTGCCGTCCCGTCTTCCGGCTCACCGGCGAGGGGGATCGTCTCAAGCTATTTTTACTTGGCTTGAACAAGTGTTATTAATCAAGTTGTTTGTCATGTAAATGGAAATAAAGCCATCAGGGAGAAAAGATCTGGAAAGGGGGATGCAAATTGGAACGTGTCTAAACTTTTCACTCGCGGACAGAAAGAGCAGCTGAGGCAGGCCGGGCTGGGTCCCGGGGCCGGGCCGGGAAGGAGGGTTCTGGCCTGGACCGGGTCAGAACCCGGGCACGGGGCACTGGGGTCAGAAGGCCGGCGGCGGGGTTGGGGGGGGGTCCTCACCATGAAAACCGATTTGACTTCAAACCACCTCAGGATGCCGGGGAGCTTGTACGCGGTGGTGTAGACCGTCCTCTCCAGCCACATGTTCTGCAGAGGGAGACCCGTCAGCGGGCAAGGCCGTCCCGGGGGGCCCTGGTGGGCAGGCCCCAACTCTGGGTCCGCGAGGAGCCGCCCGCAGACCACCCGGGCTGTCTCGTGCCCCCCCACTCCCGCCACTCGGCGGGGGAAGAAACCGCACTCGGGTTGGGCGTGGCTTGGAGCAGAGCTTCCCGGCCGGCTGCTCCCCCACACCCGCGCCCCCCGCGTGAGCACGTGCAGTGACAATAACCGGCTTCACCGCGCTCAGACGCCGGCAGGCCGGGCGCCGGTTCAGCTCAGGGTCTCCATGAGAAAAAAAGCGGGGCAAAGGGAAACAGCCACCTCCCCGCAGAGGGTTCGAGTGGCGCCACGCTGCTCGCGGTGGGGACAGATAGCGGGATGGAGCTGGCCTTGCACGCCGTCACCCGGGGTTGGTCCCCGGCACACCCCAGGGCCCCCAGCCCCGTCAGAAGGACGCTCTGAGCACTGTTTGGGGTGCTCCCCCACCAAAAAAAAAATTACAAGCCCCAAATGAACTCCTGAGCACTAACTAGCACATGCAAATCTCTCTTGAAGGATCGTTCCGGAAACTGTCCTTTCAGACGCCACACCCCACGCCGGGCCTGTCCCCAGCCATCCTTGCTTTCCAGCTCTCTCTCCTGCGGGGCTCCCCCAGCCAGCTCAGGGGGGCTCGGGATGCCCCCTGCGAGCAACCGGGCTGGAGGGGTCACTGCCGGGCCCTCAGGGATCCCACAGTGCTTGGGGCCCTACGTGGGGGAAACTGAGGCCCAGGGTGGAGCCCGGGGCCTCACCCCTGCCAGGGACATACTCCAGCCCACTGCCCGCCTCTGAGGGGCTCGGGAGCCCTGTGGCCTGGGCGTGGAAGGGGTGCCCAGGGTTTTACGGGGTGGGGGGGGGCAGGGGTGGTTTTTACCGCAAATTCGTTGTCCGGGTTTTTCTCCCCCTTGCGGATTGGCCGGGAATATTCAAAGCGCTGGACCTCATTCACCCTGTAGAAACTAAAGCGACAGGACTCAGACGTCTGACCCGGAAGCGGTCCATCTGCTCCGAGCCCAGGGCTGACCTCCCAGGGGGTCACGCACCCTGCCGGGTGCCCCCTGGCCTGCAGGGGTGCCTTGGGGGCGAGAGTGCCCGAAAGCCTCGGGGGAGAGGCTGGCAGGGGGCCACACACAGGAGCACCCCCTCCCGTGTCTGCAAACACCTGGGGTGCGGGACGCTGAGGGGAAGGGGAGGGAAGGCGAAACGGCTGCGGCTGGTTCCCCTGTCCCACAGCCGCCCACGGTCCTTCCGCTCAGCTGGGAGAAGCTCCGGGCACAGGCGCTCTGTCCTCCCTGGGGGGGGGGAAGTGACCCCACCGTGCTCCCCGCCCCCTCCCTCGGGGGAGAGTGTCCCCACCGTGTTCCCCGCCCCCTCCCTCGGGGGAGAGTGACCCCACCGTGCTCCCGCCCCCTCCCTCGGGGGGGGGAGAGTGACCCCATCATGCTCCCCGCCCCCTCCCTCGGGGGGGGGAGAGTGACCCCACCGTGCTCCCGCCCCCTCCCTCGGGGGAGAGTGACCCCACCGTGCTCCCCGCCCCCTCTCTCGGGGGAGAGTGACCCCACCGTGCTCCCCGCCCCCTCTCTCGGGGGAGAGTGTCCCGACTTCCGAGGGTTCCCTCCCGCCTCCCGCACGCTGCTCCCTGGGGCACCGTCAGGAGCGTGTCCAGCAGGGGGGACCCTGCAGGCGGGCAGAGGAGGAGGACGGCTCCGTGGTGGCCGACGGCTCTCAGACCACCTCTGCTCCCCGCCCTGCTCAGAGCCGCGTGGCAGGGAGGGTGGGGCCTTTCGTCCTGCTCCCCGCTGCCCTACAGAGTGACCAGGCCTAGAACCCGGGTCCAGCCGAGCCCTGGGGAGGGCTGCCACCGGGAAAAGGAGGGCATTCTCCGCGCGTCCTTCCTTCCTGCCCCGCCCCGTCCGGGGCCAGGGCTTACCTGAGGATCTGCTCGGACACGGGCCGGTGGAACTTGGGCGGCAAGTCGAGTTTGGGCTTCACGGTGAAGCACTGGATGTCTGGGTGGACGAGGTTAAGGAGGGTCTGCGGCCCCCAGAACACGCCCTCCACGGGGAGCCTGTGCCCGGCAGCCCCCTCCCAGCCGCTGGACACGCGCTGGCCCCGTCCCCCAGCTGTCTGGGCACACGCTGGCCCCCACCCCGCACCCCTGGAGGGACGCTCAGGCCTGTCCCTGTCCCTGGCCCCGGAAGGCCACCGGCCAGCCCCTGCAGGATACACTGTCCAGGGGAGTTCTTGATGTCCTCGCCGGGCGGAGACGTCGTCTTCATCTTCTCTGCGTTGGGAAACTGAGTCAGCAGGCGGGCCTCGAAGTCCTCCCGGCGCTCGTACTCCTTCCCGCGGTAGATGAAGACTTTGCCCTGCGGACGAGCACCGGACCACGAGGCATGGCAGGGAGCCCCGGGGCCACGCGGTGGCCGCCCAGGACACAGCCCGGCTCCCCCCCAGGGCGGGGGACGGTCAGACAGGACGAGGCCGGTGGGCAGGGAGCAGCGTGGCCGCAGCCCGAGCCCCAGCAGGGACCCCCGCTCACCCGCAGGAAGGAGGGGAAGCCCTGTCCATAGTAGCCGACGGCGAAGTAGTCGGGCCGGGGCCGGATGACGCGGACGATGTTCTCATAGAACTGCGCCTGCTTCTTCTGGGAGGGACACGCGAGATCTGGGCCTGGCCCGACGCCCCTGACGCCCCCGCAGGGCGAGTCTGGTGCGGGGCGGGGGCTCGGGCGGCCAGGGCTTCCTCGGGGCCCCGTCTCGCCGCCCAGCTCCCACGTGGCCTCATCGCGGACGGGGAGGCCGCCCCAGCCAGCGGGACTCAGGGCTGGTCTCGGGGCGGGACGAGGCAGAGCACCGGCCTCACAGGCCCCCGGCCTCGGGCGCAGCCCCCAGAACGCTCTGCACGAAGCCTCGCGCCGGAAGGACGTGAGACCAGGGTGGAGGGACCCCGGGTCCGGGAGAGGAATTTACAGGGGCGGCATCTGGTCAGGCCCACAGGCTGAGGCCAAAGAGGAGCGCAGGGTGGCCCCAGAGGCGGGGGCGGGCGGGGCCAGAGTGTAGGGGCCCCGCGCTGACGTCAGAGGGACGCCCAGGGACCCTCGGGGGGCACCCGGGTACCAGGTCTCCGTGCCACGGACAAGCCGCACACAGGCGGGAGTGAGAGGGGAACACCGGGGCCAGAACCCACCAGGAGACGCTGGCTGGGGAGGCTCCCCCACCCCGAAACCCCGAAAGGCAGTTCTAGAAGAGACGGTGGGGATGCCAGTGCCCCGACTCGCGGGGAGAAAGACCTACCAGGAGCTCGCTGAGCTGCTCGTAGTCGAAGAGCTCGTTCTCGTACTGTTCCGCAAGCTCCTTGCCCAGCGTGATGGCCTCTTCCCACATCTGCAGGGAGGGAGCCAGTGATGCCCGGGGCGGGGGAGGGGAGCCAGTGATGCCCGGGGCGGGGGAGGGGAGCCAGTGATGCCCGGGGCGGGGGAGGGGAGACACTGGTGCCCGGGGCGGGGGAGGGGGAGACAGTGATGCCCGGGGCGGGGGAGGGGGAGCCAGTGATGCCCAGGGCGGGGGAGGGGGAGCCAGTGGTGCCCGGGGCGGGGGAGGGGAGCCAGTGGTGCCCAGGGCGGGGGAGGGGAGCCAGTGATGCCCGGGGTGGGGGAGGGGAGCCAGTGGTGCCGGGGGTGGGGGAGGGGAGCCAGTGGTGCCCGGGGTGGGGGAGGGGGAAACAGTGATGCCTCGGGCAGGGGAGAGGGGAGCCAGTGAGAGCCTGTGCAGGGGAGGGGGAGCCAGTGAGAGCAGGGCAGGGTCAAGGCCCCGCCCCGCCCCATCAGACAGCTAGAAAATGTGCTGTGGGCCCAGACAGTGGAGTCCTGTGCCGGAACATGCGGAGACCTTCCAGGCTCCCGGGGTCAGCTCTGAGCCCCCCGGGGCTGCGGGCAGGGCCGACCAAGCAGGCCAGGACAGCACCCGCCCCGGGGCCATGTCCAGGGCTGCCCCCAGACCCCCTCCCAGGGCACCCCACTCCTTGGGACTCCGGGACAAGGGGGACGGGGTGACCGTCACCCGGGTGTTATGTCCCGGGAAGGGAGTTTCGCTCGCGCATTGACCAGGCCGGACGTGAGGCTGCAAATGCCGCCCCTTTAGCGCCAGCTCGAGCTAGGGTCCGAGTCTCAGCCAACGCAGTGGGTCTCGACAAGGACCCCGACTCAGAATTCTGAGGTTATTAGGGTTTGGTTCCAGAACAGCGTTTTTCTAGGAACTGACAATGTTTCCGATGCTGGTCCCGTTCGTCCTGTGACTCCAGGCCCTCGGCCCTCTGCTTGGCTGGGCGCCACTGCCCAGGCCCCTGCTCCGGGCCGGTCTCTCTGCCCAGGGCGATACAGTTTTCTGAGAAGTCGGGATTTTCTGGCGGGGAGCCGAGACTCAGGCCTGCGGAGTTTCTGTCTTACGGTAGAGCATGTCATGGCTCCACGTCAGCCTCACGCGGGGTGGGCGGGGCTGACTCCAGGGGTGATCTTGGGTGCGTGGGAGATGGCAGCAGCCCATGGAGCGCCCCTCCGCCCTGCCTCTGCATGTCCGGGGCCCACTTCTCCTTCCTGCATCTTCTTGGGGGCAGGGCCCGAGCCAGAGCCCAGACCTCAGCGATCTCTCGGCCACTGCTTGAAGAAGCTGCTGCCCTTTCCAAAGGGAATGGTGGAAAGCCCTCTGCGCTTAAGAGTCTCTTTTTTTTTCCCTTTTTGGGTCACACCTGGCGATGCACAGGGGTTACTCCTGGCTCTGCACTCAGGAATTACCCCTGGTGGTGCTCAGGGGACCCTATGGGATGCTGGGAATCGAACCCGGGTCAGCTGCATGCAAGGCAAATGCCCTCCCCGCTGTGCTATTGCTCCAGCTCCGGACTTTATATATTTTACCCACTTTCCATACTTTGACAGCAGTGCTATATCAGGAGGAGCCTTTTTTATGGATTCATTTACGAGCATCTCCTCGGAAGGTTTTGTTTTTTAATTTTTTTGCTTTTTGGGTCACACCCGCCGATGCACAGGGGTTACTCCTGGCTCTGCACTCAGGAATTACCCCTGGTGGTGCTCAGGGGACCATATGGGATGCTGGGAATCGAACCCGGGTTGGCCGGGTGCAAGGCAAACGCCCTCCCCGCTGTGCTATCGCTCTGGCCCCAAGAGTCTCTCGTCACTGCTTTGAAAACCGAGCCAAGGAGTTGAGAGCGGAGAAAGGATTCCAGGGCCGAGCCCAGCACGGAGGACAGACATGGCCAAGATCCTGCCTTGACCCCCCGCCCCTGCTGAGTTCCAGACCATGCCGAGTGTCCAACGGGCTCCCCCAGGCCCTCGGGGCCTTAGCGGTGCTTCTTGGAGAGGAAGGTTCCAGCACCCTGCACGTTCCCGCTCGGCCACACCCCTGCCGGCCCTTCTCTCCCTCTCCCCTTCTTTCCCTCCGCAGCCCCGTGCCGCCTGCCTGGGGCTTTGAGGCTGCTAATTCACCGCTCAGTCAACCCTAATCTGCGTTGATCCTAAGTGACAGGCGAGATGCTCCAGATACGGATCAAAAGTAATTGTTTTTAAGAGAAATAAAAGTCTGGAGTAAATCTCTCATCCGACTCACGCCGGGTCCTTCATTCTTGCCTCTCCCCAGCCGGTCTGAAAGGATTCGGCACCAAGATTCTCATCTGCTTTTAACTGGACGCCTTTTAGGGGCGGAGGGAGTCCTTGTTCCAGTGCGATGCCTGGGTCACAGGCGACCAGAGCACTGCTGCAGGGAGCCCCAGGCCCCTGGCTGCCCTCGATGGAGTCGCTCGCCAGCTGCCCAGGCCTCCCGTGATGTCCACTCCCCCCGCCGAGTCCTGATGTTGTCATCTCTGCTTGTAGGTTGCTCGTTCTGGTGCTTTGCCGAGTCCTCGCACCCTTGTCCTCGGTCACCTCAGCGTCTCCGCGCTGAAGTCCTTCTCTGCGAGAGCAGACGGCGGCCCAGGGCCGGCCCGTCCCACGGCTGCTCTCTGCTCCCCACTCGTGGAGGGTTCCGTGCTGTGTGCCCACTGGGCGTTTGCTGCCTGACCCCCAATGCTGGCTGTGTGCTTTCGGGATGCCTAGAGGGCTAGAGGGGGTCCTGGTGCTCGGGGAAAGCGGGGCCTGGCGGAGGGGGTCCACCCACTCAGCCCGGCACCCCACAGCACCCCGAGGTCCCCGCCCAGTCCCGTGGTTCTGCGGGTCCAGATTTCTTTCTGGTGGGAAGCCCTCCCTGTGTGCCAGTGCCCTGGGGGTGGGGAGCAGGGGGGAGGGGTGAGGGGGCGTGGTCGGGGTTCTGTGAGGAGGACAGGGGCGCTCCTCGGGGGTCCCTCAGTCCCTCCTGGCCCCAGCAGTGACTGACGGGTCTCTGGGCTGCCCCCGCCCAGCCCCGACCTGGCCCGGCCCCCCACAGGGAGACAGGGACGCGGCTTTCTCCTCCCGAGGGGTGAGCCCTCAGGGACCCACACTCCCTGCCTCGGTGCCTCGGACTCTCTGTGTGTAGGAAGGGGCCACCAGCCGCTGCAGCCGGCGAGTCCCACTCTCGCGGGCCCCTGGCAAGTCCCTCCCCGGGAGAGGCGAGGCCCCCCCGGGGCCCCCCACTGCGGTGTGGGTGACGGGCGCCTCCGTCTCCCACTGCTCCTGCCCCGCCAGCGAGCCCGGGCCAAGGACACACCTTCGCCGTGACCTCTGTCCCCGGGCCTCCCGCTCCCCCTCTGCGAGGGACCCCCGGCCCTTCTGGGGAGCACCACCAGGCAGGACTGGGAGGGCGGGAGGGTGGAGTCAGCCCCGGCCCTTCGCAATTTGCCAAGAAATTGGATTCTCTGGATTAAGCGACTGAAACGGTAACTGGCCTTAATCACACGAGCCTCCCGTTTCTCTGCAGAAACGGTCCTGGGGCAGGCCAGGCCCGAGCCCCCGGGGCCTGTCACCGAGGAGCCATTCTCGCAGGCACCTCTGGGCCTCCACTGTGCCCCTGCAGCTCAGGAAGGGACACTGGGCCTGGGTCGTCCCCACTGGGGTGCGCGCACGCGCACACACACACACACACACAGCCGTGCTGCTGAGACAGGGTGGTTCTGGGTACAGCTGTGACCTCAGACACGAGTTTGAGCACTGTGCCTGGAGTCTGAGCAGTGACCTTGCTGGAGACAAGGGACGGGGGAAGGCCAGGCTGAAATGGACAGCCCCGGTGTGGACACGGGGCTGGAGCACAGAGGCTTCCGCGGGAAGCGCAGGAGGCCGGGCCGGGCAGAGGTGCCCCATGGCTGCCAGGTGGGGGGCCGTGGGTGGGGAGGAGGCGCGGAGGGCTGGGGGGCTTCCAGGCCACGGTGCCCTGAGCAGGAGGGACCTGACAGGCTCTCCGTGACTCGCCACCTCTGGCAGGGGAGCGGGCGGGGCCGGTTCCTGGGACACAGACGGGCCCAGGCTGGACCCTCGAGCAGCCGCCGCGGGGCTGGCCCGGCAGGAACTCGACTCTGCTCGGCTCCGCGCCCATTCTCACCGTGCGCCCGGGAGACGCGCGCTTTCTGGGCGGGGTGTGGGAGGAGAGGGGCCTGGGCGGGAGGGGGACCCCGGGGCCCCGGGATCCAATCTCCCCACGGCCACAGAGCGCAAGGCGGGCGTGACCACGCTGGCTTCCTCCAGCAGAAGCGGGTGGGGTGAGGCCGCGGGTTCGAGGACGAAGTGGAGCCACGCGAAGTGGAGCCATGCCAGGCTCCACCGTGAGGCGGAAACTCCGCAGGCCTGAGTCTCGGCTCCCGACCTCTCTGAAAACAGAGACGGCCCCGAGGGAACCGCCTCTCAGATGGGGCCCTGGGCAGCGGCGCCCAGCCAGCAGAGAGGGACAGTGAGACGAGTTGTGGGACAGGACAGGGACCAAGAACTGGAAACAGAGTGCTGGTCTCTGAAGTCACAGGACGGACAGGGGCCAGATCTGGAAACACGCTGCCGGGGCCTAGGAAAACGCTGCTGTGTAGCCAAACCCTACCCAAACTGCTCAGAATTCAGAGTCAGGGGTCCTTGTCAGGACTCCCCTGCGCTGGATGAGACTCGGACCCTAGCTTGAGCTGCCATAAAAGGGGCCTTGCATTTGCAGCCTTGCGTCCGGCCTGGTTAACGTGTCAGGGGGACTCCCTTCCCGGGACATAACACCAGAACGTGAATCTAGACTTAGAAGGGAATCTAGAACGCAGAGTTCTAGATCTAGAAGAGAATCTAGAACGTAGAGTTCTAGATCTAGAAGAGAACCTAGAACGTAGAGTTCTAGATCTAGAAGAGAATCTAGAATGTGCCGTGGGCAGGCGGGGTGGGGCAGGCTTTGCTTGGCCGACACGGATGCAGGTGCAGGGGAATCTCCCGGTGTGGGGGAAGCCCCCATCGGCGCGGCCTCTGCCACAGGGACTCTGGGGTAGCACGGAGGCGGACTCGGGGCGACTCCCACCCACAGGGCCGCCGAGGACGAGCAGGAGCCCCGCGGAGCTCGGGGTGGCGGGGCCGGCGGTCGCTCACCTTGCCCTTGTCGAAGTAGTGGATGATCTCCTGGTACAGCTGCTCCTTCAGCTGGCCCTGCGTGGTGGCCTGGTAGCCGTCGCGCTGCGTGAGGTGGGCCGCGCACACGTCCTCCGACCACTGAGGGGACAGGCATGGCGGGCCGTGAGCGGCAGGGCCACACTCTCGGGCACGGGGCCGTGAGGGCTGAGGGGGCAGGAGGGACGCGCACACAGGGTGGCCATCTTCGGGGACACGCCCACGTGGCATCTTGCTCACAGGCCCTGCAGGGAACACCCTGCAGTGCCTGGCCAGGGGCGAGGGGAGTATGGAGGGCGGGGAGTGGGGTGACACATGAAGGACAGTCACTCCCCTCCCTGGGGGGGACGGTGAGGGGGAAATCGAGTGAGAAGAGATCTGAGGAGAGATGCAGGCTGAGGAGTGACCCCGGGTGAGGAGAGACCCTGAGTGAAGAGACCCTGAGTGAGGAGAGAACCTGAGGGAGTCAGACCCTGAGTGAGGAGAGACCCCGGGTGAGGAGAGAACCTGAGGGAGTCAGACTCCCAGTGAGGAGAGACCCTGAGTGAGAAGAGACCCAAGAAGAGACCTGAGTAAGGAGAGACCCCGAGTGAGGAGAGACCCCGAGTGAGGAGAGGACCTGAGTGAGGAGAGAACTCGTGGGAGTCAGACCCCGAGTATGGAGAGACCCCGAGTGAGGAGAGATCCTGAGGGAGTCAGACTCCCAGTGAGGAGAGACCCCGAGTGAGGAGAGACCCCGAGTGAGGCGAGAACCTGAGGGAGTCAGACCCCGAGTGAGGAGAGACCCCAGGTGAGGAGAGACCCTGAGTGAGGAGAGACCCCGGGTGAGGAGAGACCCCGGGTGAGGAGAGACCCCGGGTGAGGAGAGACCCCGGGTGAGGAGAGACCCCAAGTGAGAAGAGACCCCGAGTGAGAAGAGAACCTGAGGGAGTCAGACTCCAAGTGAGGAGAGACCCCGGGTGAGGAGAGACCCCGGGTGAGGAGAGACCCCGGGTGAGGAGAGACCCCGGGTGAGGAGAGCCCCTGAGCAGGCCCAGAGCGCGGGGCGGCCGGGCACCTTCAGGAGCTTGGCGTGCAGCAGCAGGGTGTAGGCGGCCTCTGTGTAGTTGTCGCACTCCTTGTGCAGGTCACACAGCTTGTACAGGTACCTGGCCAGGGGACGGGGCAGCGGCGTGTTAGTCCACGCTGGAGGGCGCGGGTCGGCCTCACCAGTCATAACGCCAGAAGCATCCGGCACGGAAGCCACATGGCAAAGCAAGCCCCTGTCACACTCTTGCCTGAAGCCCCCCCAGCCTCTTTGCCAAGGAAAACCAGGCTGTCCCGGGGGTTACGACTGCCTGACGGGCAGGAGTTAGAGCCGTATTCCTGGGCCGCTCTCGGGGCTTCCCTCACCCACGGGAGGCGAGATGGGGCGACGCTCCCTATCACTGTCCCCACCGCTCCTGAACCCAAACACACAGGAGAAACCCACGCGCCACAAATCCAGACGAATAAAAGGCTCTTGGTCACAGAGCTGACGGTCACACAGATCCGTCTGCTACAGTTTCCTTCGGACATAAAGCAGCTGGATTTTAGATTTTTTTTTTTAAAAAAAAGCTGATTGTTTCCCCCAAAATTTATTAAATTCACATGGTATCTTTTAATATTTATTTATTTAGCTTTCTGGGTCACACCCGGTGACGCACAGCAGTTACTCCTGGCTCTGCACTCGGGACTTAATCCTGGCGGTGCTCGGGGGACCAGATGGGATGCTGGGAATCGAACCCAGGTCGGTTGCGTGTAAGGTAAATGCCCAACCTGCTGTGCTATCGCTCCAGCCCCCATATGGTACCTTTTTAAAGAAGAAAGTTGGAAAAAAATTAGAAATAAGAAAAGAAAATCAAGGGTCAGTGGGACAGCTCAATGGGCTGACTGCATGTTGTATGTAAGAGACTCAGGAGCCTGTGGGCCCCGAGCACTGAGCCAGGAGTAGCTTTAGAGCACCGCCGGGTGTGGTTCCAAAGCCAACCCAAATCAGGTGTGACGTGATAAACATTCATTCAACACCAGTGCTGGGTCGGTCACCGCCTCGCTCTCTTCAAAGGGCGATTCTGCAGAGTATTCCCCACTGGTGCCCTACGCACAGGCCACACTCAGGAGGAGGCTGGACCGGGGGGGAGGGGCAAACAGGCGGACACGGGCAGTGAAAGGCGAGAACACAGGGAAGTTCTGACTGCCCACCCCAGGGAGCGTGCAGTCCGGTTTCTCGCTCGACCACGGGCCAGCTGTGAGACATAAACACTCTCGGTGCTGTCTGCTTCGGACAGGCCGCGGGACTCCGCCCAGGAGAAGCCCCCGGACAGGACAGCCGTGTTTGATCCCCAAATCAGGATTCTCCCAGCGGCCCAGAATCCCTGGGAGCTGCGCCTCTCTGTCCCTGGGCAGGGGCAGCTGACCCCGCGGCCCTTCCTGCCTGGACGTGGCCCACGGCATAGCATGCACACACACACGGGCCCACGAAAGCACACTCAGCTCTCACAGACACATGAGTGCACACAAAAACACACTTATGCCACACAACAAACACGTACACACGGAGGCACACTCGCAGCACACAGACACACTCATGGAACACACAGATATGTGCACATGGCACACACACAAACACTTGCATGCACAAACTCATAGCACACACGAACACACATGCACACAGACACAGCACGCACAAACACATGTATGCAGAGACACACTCATAGCACAAACACAACTACACACAGCACAAACATGTTTATGCACACCAACACACGTGACGCACACAAATACATGCACACACAGAAACGTGTGCCCAGACACACAGCACAAATGTGTGAGAATGCACACACACACACACAGAACACACACGGATATACACAAATGCACACACTCACACACATGTAGCAAGCAGGCAGGCACCGGGCCCACATACCTTATGTACATTTCTTCTCTCTCAATTTCTTTGTAGAAATTCTGTAAAATCAAGCCACAACACTGGGTCAAAAGACTTGCCTTGCCAAAGAGATGACACGCACGTTAAAGATTCACAGTGATTCCACCTGCGGGAAACCCAGCCGAGGAACCCGTTCTTCGGATCAGAACCGCAAACCCACACGCACAACCTCCTCACGCTGCTCTTCACTGTTAGTCTGGGAGGGCCCCCGGGCCGCCGCCGAAGGTCGGCTTGTGGTTGGAGAGCTGCCGGCCCAGCTAACGCGGGCACCACCCAAGGGCGAGCGCGCCGCCACCGCTGACCGCGACAGCCTCCACGGACGGGAAGCCGAACCCAGAGACCTCGAGCCGGGGAACAGGGTATGAACGTGGCTGAGACACGCTGGACGGCCGCGCCAAGGCCGGATCACGTACTGGACGGTACTGGACGGAGCTGGCCCGGGGCTGGGACTCTGGGAGGGCAGGGGCGCCAAGGCTCCCAGCACCACCTGGAGCGGCCTGGAGGCGCCCAGTACCTCGTGTGTGGGGGGGGCGCTGCCCCAGCACTGAGCCGTCGGGCCCGGAGGCTGAGGCCCACTGGCCGTGCCCCCCGAGCTGCCCGAGCACTGTGGGGAGCCACAGGCCGCTCCCAAACACGGCCGGAGGGAAATGACCCGAGCTGGCGCACAGCAGCTGCCTGTGCAGAGCCGGGCAGCGGCTCCACAGGGAGAACGACCCCTGGCACCCCGCAGTCGCCCTGCACCAGCAGGAGCAACCCCAAGCACCCGCGGGTGTGGCCCCTACAGTACACTTAGGTTAAGACACCGAAGAGCCTTGCGGAGTGACAAGCAACGGCCAGAGACCTTCAGTCCTCTGGGGACGACTCGTCAATCAAAGAAACTTTTAAGGGGCAGCAAGACGGTGAACTGCACTGCTGGCAGTCAGGGTGGGCGACAGGAGGGGGTGTCGGGGACTGACGAACGAGCAGAGGACTTCCTGGGGACGGGAGGGGTGACAGTACACGCAGCCCCTCAGACTGTCCTACCGCAAACCAAACCCACAGACACGTGGTCCTGGGCGGGGACAGTGGCCCCTGCCCCAGGCTGAGAAACCCACAGAGGAACCGAGCGCACAGCACCGGCGGGGACAGTGGGGAGGAGGACAGAGGCGGGGACAGCCCCGCCCGCCCGGGCTGAGCCCTCGGGAGCTGGGACTGCCGTCCCTCCCCAGCCTCTGATGTTCTCCTTAATAGTCTCTCAGCGGGGAGGCCTTGCCACCAGGGCTTGAATTCCTTCTCTCCAGCCCCCGCCGGGCCTTCTCGGGTCCCTTCTCGCCTCCCATCCTGACTGCTATATAAAACCTTTGCATCTCTGACGTCAAAGGCTCTGCGGGCAGCGTCCGGCCCCTCCCGCCCCGTCTGCGTCCTTGCTGACGCAGGCAGCACCCCAGCCCCAGCCCGCCCTCAGCACGGGCCTCGTGGAAGGGAGGCTTCAGAAACACATCGACATGACACTCCACACCCCAGACTCCGCTGCCCTGGCGAGAGTTCTCGCCGCGTCCTAATTAGCCTGGTGAAGGGGCGGGAGCGAGGGCCCGGCGGCTGCATGACCCCGGTTTCCGGGCGGGGAGACAGGCACGCCGATGATTCATGGGCCCCACGATGCCACCGGCCAGAAATTAAAGAGCATCTCATTATGCACGGGAGGGATCGTCCCGATCTCCGAGGGGCGGGCAGGGACAGGTGGGCGGGTCCCCGCATGGGTGCACCCAGGGGACCGAGGCAGGACAGACGGACGGGCGGCTCGAGTCTCTTCTTCGTGTCTGAATGATCTATGGTTCAGGTGTGAGTTTGCAGACTGGCAAGGAAGTCGGCTCACGCGGCCCGGGACGCTCTGCTAAAGTCCATCAAGCAGAAACAAACGCCAGCCGGGCTCAGAGGGACTCGGCCGGGCCGTGGGACGTCAGCAAACTGTCCCTCCTTGGACTTTCGCCGTTAGGACTGCCAGGCGCTTCTGCAGCCCGTCTCTGGCCTGTGCCCCTGCGTGGTGCTTCCGGAGAGTGGACACATGCGTCTCTGGGAGGCAGCGGAGACCCGGGGGACAGGTGGAAGGGGCCCGGGGACGGGACTGCTCGCTTCCCTCTATGCGTCCAGCCGGCCTGGCCCCCAGGCGGGGCTGTCAGACCCCGGCCTCCCGGGGCCCGGACTCTGACAAGGGCTCTGGTTTCTCCTTTCCCTCCCTCTGAGTTGTGGTTTGGGGGCACACGGGGTCGTGCTGGGTCACTGTGCCCTGTGCCTCGTCCGGCCTCTGGGGGCTCCGCCCGTCCTCGGCCGCAGCACGCCAGTCCCGACCTCTGCCCTCCCAGCGTCGTCTCTGTGTCTAGGGAGTCGCTGGCTCTGTCTCTGGGAGGTTCTTGTCCTGGGGTTTAGGTCACCCTGTGCCCGTGGCCTGCCGGACTGAACGCGTCTGTGAGGACCCTTCTGTCAGACAGGGCCATGTCCGCGGGGTCCGGGAAGAGCACTGCACTGGGCTTTGGGGTGCCCACCCGCCCAGAGCAGGGCACAGTCCTGCCGCCACTCATCGGGGCGCATGGAGCACCAGCGGCCTGGGGCAGAGAAGGGCCCCGTCCCCAGGGGCTGAGGAGCTGGGGGGCCGTTTGGAGCAGCTGAGCCAAGGGTCAGCTAACTGCCCCTGCGGCAGGCGGGCACAGCCCCAGAAGCCCTGGCCGGTGCAAGGACGGTGAGAAGCAGAACTCACCCGTGGGGTGGCCGGCTGGGCCTGCAGTGCTCAGGAGTCTGCACCGGAACACTGGGTTTGGCTGAAGCCAAGCACCCAGGGGCACGTGCCAGCAGGCACCAGAGCTCACCGGGGTGCGGGAGCACTCACCAGAGCTCACCAGCACTAGCCAGCGAGCACAGCACTCAGTGCATCAGGGCTTACCAGCACTCACCAGCACTCACCAACACTCATCAGTGCTCCCAACATGTCCCAGTGCTCCCCGTCACTCCCCGGTGTTCCCCATCACTCCCTGGTGCTCCCCGTCACTCCCCGGTGTTCCCCATCACTCCCTAGTGCTCCCCGTCACTCCCTGTCACTCCCCAGTGCTCCCTGTCACTCCCGGTGCTCCCCGCCACGCCCCAGTGCTCCTCACTCACCAGCACGTTGACGGTGCAGCTCATGCGGTTCTCCTTGTTCTCGTCGTGCATGATGGTCCTGTAGTCCAGCAGCCGCTCCATGAGCCGCACCACCAGCCTCACGAAGGTCTCCCCGGTCTTGGCGAGGTACTTGTGCTTCCGGCAGTGCTCCAGGAGGCTGCGTGGGAGCACGCACCCCGTGTCACGCACCCGCGGGCCCCGAGGCCCGGCCCAGGGCCGTGTGAAACAGTCCCCATTATTAACACGTTTTAATGATTTCTGGGCTGCGGGGCTCACTGCCGCCTGACTCCAGCCTCTGTCTCCACCCTGACACCCCCGGTCACACTTACATCTTGTCAAACAGCACCTTGTACTGCTCGTCCCCTCGGCCCCCTTCCACCTCGTGGTCCAGCTTGGTGATGATCTCATTCTCAAACTGCAATCAAGCAGAGGAAGCGCCAGTCAGCAGCCGGGCGGCCTGAGGTCACGAGCAGCCCGGGACCCCTGGCCTCGGTGCCCCCCGACCTCGGAGGACCCCTGCCCCAGGGGCAACCTCACCTTTCCCTCTGGATTCACGGCGCCTCCCGAACACACGTGCTCTAGGCTGCTCTCACTGCCGTTAGTGCTCCCGACCCAGCCGGAACCCCTGCAGCCTTCCTGGGAGGTGGCGAGCCCGGCCCCGCCCGCACCTGGCACCCCGGCAAACACAGGGCCCAGCTCCACATCGGATGTTGGAGAGACGCCAAGCGCCGCATGGTCCCAGGTCCCGGCGCCCGGAGCATGCAGCCACACACGCGGCCACACGGCAGCTCCTGACTCCCCAGCCCGGGCTGCCGGGAGCACCGCAAGGAGACAGCAGGCAGAGTTGCCGGAGCTCTGAGTGGATACAGCACAGATGGCTCGACGGCACCCAGCAGCCCTGCGGACCCCCAGACAGGGGCGCGAGTCACGGCGCTGAGACACGTGGCGTTAGGCATGTGCGTTACTTTGTACGACCCGCTCAGGGGGCCGTGTGCGGGGTGGGGAGAGTTGGAGCCTGGGGGCGCTGGTGCAGGGAGGTCCCTCTGGGGGCGGGACTGGGATATGGAAATCGCCAGAGAGACTATTACGGACACGTTGGTAAATCACGGTTCTTAATCAGACAAAGAAGCACTTTCTGAGAGAGAAGAACGGAGAGGCCGCGCGGAGAGAACCTTGCTGCCGTGGTCTCCAGGAAGGAAGTGGGCCGGGGCAGAGGCACGGGTCTCACCCTGCCCCTGGGAAACACCCCTGGCCCCTCAATGCCCCGCCGCCATCCCCCCGCCGAACCCCAGCCAAATGCGTCCCGCTGGCGGAGAGGGGCCGTCCCCGGCTGTACGAGGAGGCCAGAGCCTGGACAAAGCTCCTGAGCGACTCAGACTCACAGGGAAGAGCCGAGAGCCAGAGGCAGGGCCCCCAGCCCCGCTGCTCGGAACGCTGAGTTCTGGCTGTGAGGGGGTCTCCGCCTGACCCTGGGTCCCGGGGTCTGGGCAGTGCGCAGGAGACAAGCGCCTCCACATGAGGGGGGCGGGGGCCGCCTCATGCCTGGCGCCAGGCAGGAAGGGGGCCGGAGGGTCAGCTCCCGTGGGGGTGAGCCGGGCACCCCGAGTGGAAGGCGGCCAGGAGGACGGAGCGAAGGAAACAAGAGTGAGGGGCCGGGCGAGAGGGTTGAAACCTGTGTCCGAGCTGGGCTGGCTCTGCCCCAACATCACATGGTCTCCTGAGGGTGGCCAGGGGCCGTCCTGGAGGAACCCGCACTGCCGGGTGTGCTCGGGGGGTCCGGGCACTGGGGTGGGCCTGGGGTCAGCACAGCGGGCGACCTGGCATCCTGCTCCACCTCCTGAGTCCGTCACACTGAACCTGAGGCCGGGCTGGCTGAGCAGCCGTGGGGGTCCCCCAGGCTCCTGACCTTGGTTTAGGAGCCCCCCCCCAAAGAAGGACAGTGAAGGAAGAGAAGAGTGAAATCCAGGACTCAGCAGGCCTGAGGGGCCCACGAGGACAAGGATCCTGTAGGTCCAGCTGCCGGACAGAATTTTCTTCCGTCTTGGGCACTGCACTGGCCTCCGGCTGGGAGGGGCTTCAGGGCAGGACCCCCCCCCCCCTCCCTACCTGGCTCATCTCCTTTCCAGACAAAAAGCGCCACTCAGTGCCCCTTAAATCTTGGGTGTTGAGCCACACCCAGAGGTGCTCAGGGCGGGCTCTGTTCTCAGGGTGCTCGGGGCCCTCAGGGATGCGGGGGTCAACCCAGGCGCCCGCAAGGCAAACCCTAAACCCTCCCCGAGGTGCCATCTCTCTGGCAAACAGAATTCTCTAAGCCAACAGAAAGTGTCCGAGCTGGACCCACGGATGTCCTGCCCCCGTACCGTGCCAGCACTCCTGGGCGGGTGGCACTGCCCGCTGTGGGGAATGAACAAGCCAGACGTGGCCAGACAGTCCCCAGAACCCCAAGGATGACCTTGAAGGGCCGGACACACACATATGCGCCCGGCAGGGCCAAGGCCCACAGCCAAGACCTGACCACGACCCGTGTCCACCCACAGGCCACTGTGGTCTCCAGACACAAGGGAACAGGCTGGACAGCAAGAAAACACGAAATCCTGCCTCTTGCAACGTGGGTGGGGCCAGAGGGGGCGATAGGAAGCCACGACAGTGGGGACAAGGACAAAGCCAGCTGACCGCTGTGCCCATCAAGTGAACCCCAGAGAAGACCGCCCGTTGGGTGCCGACAGAACTGGGGTGAAGGGCCTGGGGGGGAGGGGAGGGGGTCTACCCTACACATGGGCCACGGGGGGGCACCAACTCTGGTTATACCAAGGGCGTAGACACCAGCACTACGGTACCTGCAGTACCTTCATGGGACAAAGGAGAAACTCTGCTGGGTCCATCTGGGGTGAAACAAGCTGGCCAGCACCGGGCGGACACCAGTGGCTGCCCTGAGGCACAGCTCCCTCCCATCAGGTCCCCAAGCCAAGTGGGGGACACGCAGAGGGCCGTGACCGCGAGCCCGTGGCAGCGGGTGGGAGACCCCAGCCCCCGCAGAGTGGCCTGGCCTGAGCCCACCTGAGCCCACAGCTGGCCCGGGCAGGTGTCGGTTCCTGCCGGCATCAAGGACCCAGCACCCAACGCCGGCATGTCTCAGGGCGGCCGCCCGTCCCCCTTGATCTTCCTGACCGGTTCCTCCCCCAGGGAAGACCTGCCTTTTGATTTGGCCCGGCCTCGGAAATTGGGGGGGCCCGAGAGACAGGCGGAGGGAGACGGCTCTATTGAAGAAGAAAGGACGTCGTCATCATTCTCCCTATTATTTTTATCTGTAGCCTCTGAATAATGATGTTTACTGTCATCCCCTGGAAACGCCAGCCTTTGATACTGACTCTGCTATTACCCTGCTCTTCACAGAGAAGAATCCTAGCAGAGACGTTTCCCTGGAGACCTGGAGCCACAGAGCGGGCGCGAGCCTGCACTCGACGGCGGCCCTGCACGGCAAGGGTGGGGACGGCCAAGACGAAGCGGACAGTGCGGGTTCTCGGAATAAACAAGCCTCGTGCAGGGGGGCGACCGTGCGCCTGCTTCCCCTCCACGCACCCTCCAGAACCTGGCCCGGCCAAGGCAGAGTGCCAGCCGCACCCTCCACGGGCCTGATGCTGGGGCCCGCAGCCCTCGGCGCCGAGCTCGGGGTCTCTGTGACGGAAGCGTCAAATTGTCCCCACCCGCCCGAGCTCCGCCAGCCTGTGCTCATCCCACCCTGACGGGTGAACCTGATGTTTGCTAAGAAGGGTGGCTCAGTGGTGAGCGCAGAGGAGGCGCCAGCTGACGCTCATGTCACTGACCTCTCCTCTGGGCGGGGGAATCGCGCCACACCTGGGCACCCCGTCCCGGTCAGAGCCAGGCCGGCCCAGGGGGGACTGCTCCCACAGGACGTGCCGGCCTCCTCTGCGAGTGGGCCGCAGGCTGTCGCCCTGGTCGGGTCCGACAGCCCCGTCCAGACCACGGCGGCAGGACGCTGGTGGACGGAGCGGGCGGCTGTTCCCTGCCGTCACGGTGAGGCCCCGCCGGCAGCCCGTGCCGCCCAGAGGGGCTCTGGAGGCGGGGGCGGGGCCGGCTGTTTTCTTCTCTCTCCCGTTACTGCCCTGGTACCCGGCGCCCCCGGGCCCAACCGCAAACCCTAGGACAGCGCGTCCCGGGCCCCCCACAGCAGCCCTCGGGAACAGGCAGCTGGGAGGCCGCAGACGCAGAGGGGAGGCGTGCAGGGACCCGCTCAGGCGAGAACCTGGGAGAGGGGCCGGGGCGGAGGGTCCTGGGAGGGCAGCTGGCACCCGGCTCTCAGGGTCACCCCGTGGGCTGGAGGTGGGGCTAACGGGCCATTTCTGCTGGCTGGACCGTGTGTGTGTGTGTGTGTGTGTGTGTGTGTGTGTGTGTTGTGTGCACGCATGTGCTCTTGTGCGTGCATGTGTTTCTGTGTTGCTGGAATTCTCGCCCCTGACGTAAATCCCTAAGGCTGGGATACACCCGTAAAAGAGTTTGGCTCTCAGAACGCAAAGGCGCACGCGGGGAAGAACAGACGAGAAACACCCGAGGCTGCACGGGTGCCAGGCCAGGGCAGAGCGGAGGGTCTTCCCGCGGGAGGGGCAGCGTGGGCCGAAACAGCGTAGGGAGCTGGCGGGACGTCGTGTCTGAAGGCAGCCCGCGGGGCCCTGGGAGGCGCCCGGCCTCTGGTCCCCGCGCACCTGAACGCTGATGGGCCCTGTCTCTGTCGAGAGCGGCCACCCATGGGAGCCCCGTGGGGGTGGGCCGGGGACCACCGAAGGCTGCGCAGGCGACCTAATGCTGTGGCAGTCCCTGGGCTGGGCTGTCTCCGTACGCGTCTGTCTGTCTTACTCTCTTTGTCCAGCTCCACTGGGCAGTGGACGAAGGTGCCAGCTGATCGGCATGAGCTGTGGCGTTTTCCAGGAAGGGCTCTCCCAAGCCAGGGGAAGGGGCCCCGGGGAGGGGGTCTCCTGGCATCCGAGATCGGGGGCTGTCTCCTGCGTCTGCTCCTGTGGGGGCAGCGGGACCAGGGGAGGGGGCTGCCCTGCAGAGGGCGGAGGGGCCACCAGGCTGAGGCTCCTGGCACCCGCCCCTGAGCAGATAGGAGGCAGAGCCCGGCTTGCGGGCTGGCACGGGGGCAGGAGCAAGTCCCCCTCCCCCATGGCCGGAGCCCCCTCCCCACAGATATGCTCCAATTCCCACAGGTCCTGCGTTCCTCTCGCTCTACTGCCCCGTGAGCCTGACTCACATTAACTAGACTCTGGTGCTCACGTTCCGGAGATTCCAGCCAGCACCCGGCCACACGCTGACCTTGAGGACAGCCCGGCCAGCTGCCCACCACCCCGCTGCCCCACCGGGCAGTGCCTCGTGGGCTGTGTCTGGGGCTCACGACTCCGGAACATGCCCCCGGAGCATGTTGCTGGCGCTGTGAGGAGACGGTGGCCCCGGGCTGCCGCCTGCCGCAGGCCCTTGAGGAAGAGGGTCCGGCGCGGCTTCCGGCGAAACAGCCACCGATTCCGGTGCCCTATTTCCTCGGGAAGCGCCCAAGACAGTCGATTCAGGAAGGACTTTTGCGACTGGAAAGAAAAGCAAACACGTCAAGACAGAATCCCAGTGAGTGCAGGGCAGGGGGCCGAGGGCGAGCGTCCCCGGCCGGCGGTCCCCGGAGACGCCCCTGAGCCACGGGCGCGGCCCTGGGTGAGGCTGGCGGGCGGCGGGAGGCAGGGGTCACGCCGACACAAAGATCACTCATGCCCTAATATTGTCACAACTAAATGAGGATTGCAGGAAGTGTGCGCCGTTTCGCTGACCCTCACACGCTGACAGAAAATAGCGCCGTGATTGAGAATCCTCCCTCGGCGCAGCCTTCCCGTCCCGCTTTTATTAATGGTAACGAGCCCGGGTGGTCATTTGCTGCGACGCGCTGCTGTTCGTCCTGCATTTTCCGGAGACATAACAAATGGAACTCTTTAAAAACGGTGCCGGGAGAGAATTCGACGTTGTGCGTTTTGTGTCCCCGGGAAGGGGAGTCCAGTGATGCGTGTGATTCGCTTGGCGGCCGGGGTGACACTGGGACGTGGGCAGCTCGGCCTGGGGCCAGGGGAGGGCCATGGGGGGGGGGGGCCTGGCGCCCCCCTGCGGTGTGACGTGCCCTAGTGTCGGTGTGTGAAGTGACCCCGTTTGCCCCAAGCCCCTGTTCCAGCGCTAACAGGATGCTCAGGGCCGGGCGGGGAGGTGCCCACTGGGCCTGAGAACAGGACAGCCCCGGGGGGACGAGGGCACGTCTGGACGGTCAAAGGTTCTCAGAAAGCGCCAGAAGAATCAGGACGGCCAGGAGCAGCCTCTGGGGTGCTGGAGGCACTCGGTGGCGAAGAGGAGGGACGGGAAGGTGTGGGGGTGGCACAGCTGCCCGGGCCCAGCAGGGTGGACCGAGCACTGTGGGCGTGCATGAGCCCTGCGGCCGCCACCCAGGAGCGTGGGGGCGCAAGACGCCAAGTTCTGGACTGACCGACGTCCACGCTGGCGGGGCGGAGCACGGGGCATCCGGCTGCTGGCGGGACGGTTCCTGCTGACCCACAGCTCGGCGGCCCTGGGGAGGCAGACGGGTTGCAGGAGCAGTGCGAAGGCAGCGGAACCCTTCACCCACAGGCGGGCTGGCATGAGACGGGGCGTCTGTCCAGAGTCGGGGGCGTGGCGGGTGCAGAGGGGAACAGCAGGCGAGGCTCGCGAGGCTGCCAGATCCAGCCCACGAGGCAGAGAGAAGGACTCACCCCGGGCCCCGCCAGCACCCCGAGTCGGATGCACAGGGCACAGGTGGCACCTTCCCAAGGACCCGGTCTTCCTGGAGGGCCGGGCGCGTTCGTCCTTCTCCCTGGGCACAGCTCCCTCGCCGGACGCCCCCGGCACCGGCTCGTAAGGCCCTTCCTCCCGGGCTCGAGTACGGATGGAATCCGAAAAGGCCAGATGCCTCTTCAGTCTGGAAAGATGCCCTTTAAGCGGCGGTTCCTAGTTCCAGGGGGCTGAGCTGAGCTGGGCCAGGACCGGGCTCCAGGCAGGGACTGGGTCAAACTTAGCAACTCGGCAACAGTTTCAAAAGTTCAAAAAACACTCGGACTCCCGGAATTGCGACTTTAAAGACACACACACAGAAAACTTCCAAAAGCAACGTGAGCTTCATGGATGGACAAGCGCAGTGCACAGCTGCTCAGGGCAAATCTAGAAAGAAACCTTAGGGCCCCTCCGAAGGGGGTGGCCTGGAACCAGGAGCCACACCTGTCTCAGGTTCAAATCAGGGTAGAAAATTCTCTGGTTTAATTAATCACTTGTATCACTTGTCAACCCACTGATCTTTGATTTGCTTGAGCGGGCGCCAGTAATGTCTCCATCTGTCCCTGTCACACGCTAGTGTAGCCCAATGGTATCTGCTCGCTCCAAGAACAGGAAGAGCCTCAAACCGTTCATTCAGGGTTTTGATGAAGAAGTCTGACCATTTCGTTGGTGGGCGGCCACGTGGTCTTTTGGCATCCCGTGGAATCCAGTCGGTGATAGCTCTAGTCCAGCGGTCGTCTCTGAATCCCATTACGTGTCCAGCCCATCTGATTTTTGGTGCCTTGGCAAACGAGACAGCGTCCCTGATTCTTGGCCATCGACGGAGGTTGGAACTCCAGTTTAATTAATGTCAGGCAAAAAGGAACTCGGGAAAGGTTAGGTACAGTGGCTCAAGGATGACACGTCTCATCCTGGGTGCAGACAGCGAACGAGAAAAACAAACAGCTCCCCCGAAATTCCGACTTTCCCACAGACAGGAAGAAAGCATCCTGCTCTGAGGATAGGGTAAAGGAGAAAGAAGGAAGGGCAGAGGGGAGGGACACGGGAGAGCGGAAGGGAGGAAAGGAAGGAGGCAGAGAGCAGAAGAAAAGGAAGGAGGAAAGATGAGGAGGAGGGAGGGAGGAGGGGAGGAAGGGAGGGAGGGAGGAGGGAAGGGGAGAGAAGGGAAGGGAGGGAGGGAGGAGGGAAGGGGAGAGAAGGGAAGGGAGGGAGGGAGGAGGGGAGGAAGGGAGGGAGGGAGGAGGGAAGGGGAGAGGAGGGAAGGGAGGGAGGGAGGGAGGAGGGAAGGGGAGAGAAGGGAAGGAAAGGAGAGAGGGAGGAGGGAAGGGGAGAGGAGGGAAGGGAGGGAGGGAGGGAGGAGGGAAGGGGAGAGGAGGGAAGGGAGGGAGGGAGGGAGGAGGGAAGGGGAGAGGAGGGAAGGAAGGGAGGGAGGAAGGAAGGGGAAAGGAGGGAAGGGAGGGAGAGAGGGAGGAGGGAAGGGGAGAGAAGGGAAGGAAAGGAGAGAGGGAGGAGGGAAGGGGAGAGGAGGGAAGGGAGGGAGGGAGGAGGGAAGGGAGGGAGGGAGGGAGGGAGGAGGGAAGGGGAGAGGAGGGAAGGGAGGGAGGGAGGGAGGAGGGAAGGGGAGAGGAGGGAAGGGAGGGAGGGAGGGAGGAGGGAAGGGGAGAGGAGGGAAGGGAGGGAGGGAGGAAGGAGGGAAGGGGAGAGGAGGGAAGGGAGGGAGGGAGAGAGGGAGGAGGGAAGGAGAGAGAAGGGGAGGAAGGGAGGGAGGGAGGAGGGAAGGGGAGAGGAGGGAAGGGAGGGAGGGAGGAGGGAAGGGAGGGAGGGAGGGAGGAGGGAAGGGGAGAGGAGGGAAGGGAGGGAGGGGCAGTGTCCGAGGGTTGGGGTTCACTGCTGGCAGGTCCCCTCTCAAGCTTTCTCCCTCGTGACTCTCCACAGCCGGGACTGGAGCCACACGGCGACACGGTGACCGGGTGGCCGGGCTCGCAGCTCCGCCGTGCCGCACCTTCCCCGCTGCGTGAGACCACGGGTTCAATCCCCCGCACGGCAAAGACGGGCAGAAAGAGAAAACAAGAGGCCAGCTGCGGGCAGGCCCGGGCGGCCAGGGGCCGAGCACAGCTCCGAGCCAGCACGGGGCTTCGTTCACCTCCGTGTGACTCTGCGTCTCGTCTCAGGGGACGAGAAACGGTCCTTTGGGTGTTTGTGGAGTAGGGGGGCCGACCCGCTGGCCGTGAGGATGAAGACTGGCTCATTCAAATGGACTTGCCTTAAAAACCCCTTTCACTCAGGAAACACCCGGGTGGGGAAGCCGGGCCTGCTCGGGGCCCCCCGGGACGCAGCGCCGGGCCCCCTCCTGGCACCGGCCGCCATGCACAGTCCCGCCAAGCTCCGCAGCCAGGGCTCTGTGCCTGCCAAAGGAGTCGCCATGGACAGACCCCGTCCCTGGGGTCCTACCCGTGACGTGCGTGTGCCACCGTGCGTGCCCTCCTGCACCTGGGAAACGGCACAGCCAAAGCCCCGGAGCCTGGGGAGACACCGCAATATGCGTGTATGCATGTGCCCACGTGCACGGGTGAACATGCAACCACACTGATGTCTGCAGACCCCAGGCAAGCAGGTTTTGTCACTGTCCAGACCTCAGGGTCCCAAATAATGTAACTCAGCAATAAACCAACGGAGAGGGGCCAGTAAGACCCGGTTAAGCCCCCACGAGCGCGTAGTGCATGGAGGAGGAGAGAGAGACTCATCGAGGGCTTGGCGGAAGGGCCCAGACACGAAGATGTCACTCCAAGCTGAAAGGGGCGGGGGCTGGAGCGACAGCACAGCGGGGAAGGCGTTTGCCTTGCACGCGGCCGACCCGGGTTCGATTCCCAGCATCCCATAGGGTCCCCTGAGCACCGCCAGGAGTGATTCCTGAGTGCAGAGCCAGGAGTGACCCCTGTGCATCATGGGGTGTGACCCAAAAAGCAAAAAACAGAAAAAAAAAGTTGAAAGTGGAGTTTTCTCCCAGCCGAGCAGCGCCAGCGGTGACAGGCGTCTTTCTGCGGAGCACCCAGGGAGCACTGCACGGGGCTCACCGACGCCACACAGCGCCGACGTCTGGTGCGACACTGCCAGCTGGCCCCGCCGAGGCCCCAGCCCGCCCTCCGCGCCCCCGCGCTCACCATCTGGAAGCTCCGGGTGGAGTGGAACTCGCACTGCATCATGTCGAAGAATATGGGGATGGTGGCTTTGCGCAGCTCCGTCTCGGGGATGAGGGTCATCTCCAGGATGGGGCCCACCATCTCGGGGATGAACTTGATCTTGTGCTGACCTGGAACCAAGAGGCAGAGGCTTTACCGACACACGCAAGAGCAACACGGCCCAGGAGTGAGCGGAGCCGGGCGGGAGGCACGAGGAGCAGCCTGGTCCACGCACGGCGCGCGAGGCTGTGCAAAGGCCCTTCCGATGGCAGGGCCCTCCGCACGGGTGCATGGCGGAGGAGAGAACGGCCTCTCAGACACAGACGGTGGCCTGCGTCCCAGGCAGAGGCGGCTCGGGGGATCCTGGTCAACGGGGAACTTGGTACCGTCATTCCACGGACAATGGCAAAAGCAGGGGCTGGTGGGACGAGGGAGTTAGGACCGACCAGCCCGGGTCCCTCCTAACCTCAAACCGCTTATGGAGGTGAAACACGAATGACGCCTCTGAAAATCATGCAATGACGGCAGCAAGCAAACGAAAGCCCAGGGCGGGGGGTGTGAGGCTGTGGGGGCAGGCGGGGCTTCCCGGTGGGCGCGTGCCTGTCTGGGAAACCCTTTACCGACATCACTCCCAGTGTGGTTCCTGGCCAGCGGGGAAGAACTCGCCTCAAGCACTGTTTCTCAACAGAGAACACCGCCACCGTGAGTAGTGCGAGGGTGCTGGCTGGCGTGGGCTAGTACTCTTTACCTGGCGAGTCTAAGTCACATTCAGACAGAATGAAGAGGCAGGAGAGGCCACGAGTGACGGGAGAAAGCCCACAGGGAGGCTCCATGCAGCGGAACCCGGGACTTACCTGCGGGAGCGTCCGGAGCAATTATCCTACTGAAGCTTATTGGAATAAGGAGAAGAGCTGGTCAGCCAGGAGAGCCACAACAAGGACACAGAGAGAAAGTTCCGGGGCCGGAGGCAGCTCAGAGGCTCCGTCTGGCTCTACTGCAGGGGGCCAGGCTCGAGCTGGCACTGCCCAGTCCCCCGGGCACTGCCAAGAGCATCCCCTGAGCACAGAGCTGGGAGCAGTCCCTGAGTGCTACCAGCTATGGTCCACGACACAGGGCAGGGGGAGCTTTGCACAGAAATATCAATGAGAGGACATAACAGCTGGGCTAAAACAGACACTTGAGGCTTCAGTGGCTGAGGAGAAGGTGGAGGAGCACAGGTCATGGGAAATACCCAGACAAGGAAGCACAGTGGGAATGGCACAGGAACCTTCCTGGGCTGTAACTTCCTGTGTGTGTGTGTGTGTGTGTGTGCGTGTGTGTGTGTGTGCGTGCGTGTGTGTGTGCCTGTGCGTGTGTATGTGTGTGTGTGTGCCTGTGCGTGTGTATGTGTGTGTGCGTGTGCCTGTGCGTGTGTGTGTGCATGTGTGCGTATGTGCACGCGCGTGTGCGCGTGTGTGTGTTTGCACGCGTGCACGCGTGCGTGTGCATGTGTGTGCGTGTGTGTGCATGTGTGTGCGCGCGTGTGCATGTGTGTGTGCATGTGCGTGTGTGTATGTGTGTGTGCGTGTGTGTGCATGCGTGTGCGTGTGCATGTGCGTGTGCATGTGTGTGTGCGTGTGTGTGTGTGTGTGTGTGTGTGTGTGGCCAGAGTATCTGCAGTCTGCTGGCCCCACACGAGGAGAGAGAGAGAAAGGGAAAGAAATCTTCTATGGAGAAACAGCCAAGGATCTTCCTGACGCGGGGAAGAAAACAGATATTCAGATCCAAGAGACTTACAGAGTTCCAAGCAAAGTAAGTCCAACAGATCCATGCCAAGACGCATGATAATTAAAGTGGTAGAAACCAAGATAAGAAAAGAAGATTAACAGCACTGAGAGGAAAACACATACGGGAGGCGCGGGAAGATTCTCTGCGAATTTCTCGCAGGAACCTTGCAGGCAAGGAACGGTCGGCTCCGTTTACCGAGCCAACGGGAACGCCATTTCTACCGAGAATATACGGCCGGGCTCGGTTATTATTCAGAACTGAGAGGACAAAGGACTTCGAGCGCCACAGAAACAAAAATTACAGGAATTCGTCACGACTAAATGAGCCTGGCAAGAGACACTACAGACTCTTGCAAATGCCCGGGGGACCCACGTGGGACACAAAGACGCCCTGGCCCGTCCGCGTGGGTGGGAGGAGGGGACAAGGCCTGAGCCAACAGCACGAGCTCCGCCGTGTCGTGCAGAACTCCGTGCGTCAACCTCATGACCAGGAGAAACACGCAAGCATTTGGGCTGGGGGTGGAGGCGTAACAGAAAGGGAAGAGTCGCGGGCTGAGAAAGAGGAAACAGAAGAACAGAGACCGATGACAACAAGCAAGCAACCAGACGGGAACACCACGGCACGGTTACGCCGGTAATTTCCCCGATGGCGTGGTCTGACGGGGCCGATTAAGAGCGACAGGGCAGCCGAGGAAGCGACACCCAGCACGCGGCCTGCTCAGGAAGCGCAGCTCTGCGCTGGCGTCAGACTCGGGCTCGGGGTAAGGGAAGACAGAGCGCTGAAGGATGACGCCAACAGTCAGACACGGGCGCGCTCCTCAAGAAACATGGGCTTCCTGCTGCAGGTGGTAAGAGAGAGGCGCTGACACGGTGTAATGATCACGGGATTAACCGGGATGAAACACTCCACAGAACATACACACCAAAGAGGAGCAGCAAATACCTCAGGCAGCTCTGAGGAGAACTCACGGGGGCCGTGACAGCAACGCAACCGAGGGACTCAGAGGCCGGAGAGAGAGCGCAGGGGTTAGGGCGCTGGCCTTGCTCGGGGCCAGCCCCGGTTTGACCCCAGAGCAGCACTGGGCACAGCCCGCAGGCCTCTGAGCACCACCAGGATGGTCCCAGGATGGCCCCGGCCGTGCCTGGCACACAGGGCCCGAGCAGCACCACTTCCTCGAACCCTAGTTCTGAGCGCCAGGCCTCACTGCTTGAGAATAGCCAGGGGACCCGCAGGCCTCCCGAGTGCCATCTGAGAGGCCCCATCCTCCCCCTCAAAACTAGGGATCACCTCCTGACAGCCTTGGGGAGGCCAACGAGGCAGGGACTGAGCGCGGACGAGCTGTGAACAGCCTCCGAGGGCGAAGCAGACAGGTGGGAAGGGGGAGATCTGAACACCCTCCGAGCCAGCGGCTTCTCCGTCATTCTCTCGGGGAATCTTCCCAAAGACAGGTCCCACGCAGTGCCCGAAACTAACGTCAGAGCTGGTGAACTAACCCCGGACCAAGCACTGTTTCCGTCACCACACTTTCAAGATCAACCAGGAAATCACTAGGAAAACCTCAGACATGCGGGGAATGAACAGGGGCTTCCCGAGAACCATCACTCAGCGAAGAAATTAGAACAGAAATTAGTAAGTATGTGGAGACGAAATGGAGACAAAAGTTCCTGGAGAAAGTGGGATGGATGTAGGGTGGCTTCATGGGGGCGAGGGGAGGTTAGGCTGTGACCCGCGGCTTCAGTCAAGAAAATCTCCCATCAAGAGTTGGACCTTGGGGCTGGAGCAATAGCACAGCGGGTAGGGCGTTTGCCTTGCATGCGGCCAACCCGGGTTCGAATCCCAGCATCCCATATGGTCCCCGGAGCACCGCCAGGGGTAATTCCTGAGTGCAGAGCCAGGAGTAATCCCTGTGCATCGCCAGGTGTGACCCAAAAAGCAAAAAAAAAAAAAAAAAAAGAGTTGGACCTTGCACCCAAAGCAACTTGGAAACAATGAGAAAAGGCAAAAGTTAGTAGAAGAAAGGAAACACTGACAGTGAAAATAAATAAAACAGAAACAAGGTCCTATGAATGGTCACAGAAAAGGGCCACAAAACCAGGAGGTGGTTCCTCAGAAATACAGAAGCTACAGACCCGCAGCTGAGTTACTACAGGAAAAAAAAAAAAAAGAAAGAAAGAAGGAAATTCAAAAGGAGGAGAGGACACAAAACATAAAAGGGCAGAAAAACAACAATATCCGGGTAATTAGGGGACAAGCGTAGGCTAAAAAATTTGATAATCCAGAAGAAATTGTAGATAGCAAAGGCCGGCCGAGAGGGAAGCAGGAAACACAGGTGGTGAGAAGTCCTCGCCAGAAGTCTCCCCAGAGGTGGGACTGGAAGGACAGTCCAGCAGGTAGGGCGTTGCCCCGTATGCCGCCAGCCGGGTTCAATCCCCGGCACCAATCGGGTCGCCCACACCCGCCAGAAGTGATCCCGGAGTGCAGAGCCAAGAGTGGCCCAAACCCTCCCCCTGAGCACTGCCAGGGGTGGCCCAAACGCTCCCCCCAACAGCCTCCCCCAAAGGCTGACATCTGGAGCCAGATGGTTTTACTGGTGAATTTTACCAAATCTTCAAAGAACATGCACACAATCCTCTGAAACTCTTCTCCCAAACACAGGCGCAGGTTTGCCACCGCACAGACGGGGCCGACGCCACTCTGCAACATCCGAACCATCAGCAAACCAAACTCCACGGCACATCATCGGGACCGGGGATCGTGACGCTGTCCAGGGGGAAAGGCTGTTCCCACACGCGGGCCGATGAATGCGGCACCCGGGACATCACGCAAGAGGAAGAGCAACCCCGGATAGTGACTCTGGCAGGAGCAGAGGAGGCGGCTGATGAGACTCAGCCCCGTTTACGGCACCACCAAGGACGTCACCAGACGGCCCCGGGCAGCACCGGGGAGGCCGAGCCCGCGCACCCACAATCCGCACAGTGAACCCGACGGCCACAGCGCGCGCTCTGCCTTCGGGGCAGGGCAAGCCGGGCGCTCCTCTCTCGCCACTTCCATTCTCCGGGTATCGGCAGCCTTGGCAGCCAGACCCCCTCAGAAAGGGGGACCCGAGAAGCAGCAGCAGCGTTCCTCACAGGTGATGGTGCCCCTGGGGGAGGTCTCCGGCCCCGGCAGGGGGGGCCCAGTCTCCCGTCGGACGTCAACATTCCGGAGGCCCTTTGCTTTTTCACAGTGACGCTGAGTGGACAGCGGGCCTCGCTCCTGTCCCTCCCCCTGGGCAGCCACCTAGGACCAACGCCGTCCTGAGCTCGGCCTACCTGAGGCCCCGGCCCTCCCCGCGGCCCTCGGTCATGCCTGCCTGGGCTCTGGCCAGGTCCCTCTGCTCCCCCGCATGGCCCACCGGCCCCCCCACCTGCCCGGCCAGCCCTCTGCCCTCTCTCTGGCACGTGCCTGACCCTGGAACCGCTGCCTGTGTGCCACCTGGCATGGTTCGGGCGTCACCGCCTAAAGGACAGAGCGGCGGACTTCTTTGAGGCCACAGTGCCCTCACCCCACCCCCTGCTCGGGGAACTGATTTCAAGCTCTGTTTGCTTTGGGGGCCTCCCTGGGGGTGCTCAGGGCTTCTCCTGGGTCTGTGCTCAGGGGTCAGGCTTGCTCTGTGCGGACAAGGGCCGAGGGCAGAGCTGCCGGCCCCTCCCGGGAAGGGGTCTGCGTCTGACGCCCCGAGCTGGGGTGGGGGTGGTGGGCTTACAGAGGAGCTGGAAGGTCTGAGCAAAGACGGGCAGAGGCGGCTTCGGGCCCACCCTGCTGGGGTCTGTGAGATGGGCCGGGGGCGGGGCCCCTCCAGAGGCGCCACTTCTCGGAGCCGCGGGTCTCACACCCGGGAAGGGGCCCCTCCAAGCCAGGCCGGCGTCTCTCAGCCCCGGAGGAGCCCGAGTCTGCCTTGGTTTCACCCCATTGTAATTCAGATCACTGCACTTCCAACATATAGCAGAAGGCACGAGAAATTAAATGCTTGGGTGAATTATTTGCAACATTTTGTTATTAATACCAGCAATTTACCCAGACTTAATCAATCTTGCTAATATTTACACACAATCAGTGACGAGAAAGGATACTCTGAAGAATTGCATTTTCTTTCTAACTCAATCACACAGGCTCCTGTAAGGAGGACCTTTAAATAAATTTGGCAATTATAACTAAACACATAATCCTCATAATAGCTCAAAGGAATATATTTCTAAAACTTGCAGGGGGGGAGGCAAGCACAAATGCACCTTCAGCGAGGATCTAACAGAATCCGAATCTTCATCTCCAACCTGGGGCAAACAAGAAGCGCCCTAGGACGACCTGCCTGGTGTGTGTCCTACCAGAAGCCGGTCGTGGAAGGCGTGCAGAATGCAGAGCGTTCTCTCCGCCACGCCGCGACAGTGCCCCCCTCGGGGGACCCTTCCCTTGTACCGGCTTGGAAAGTGTCAGAGGCAATGTTTCAGAAAGTGGCTGGCGGTGGCCAGGTGTTGACCATCCGCCCCCCTGGGAGCGTCACGGAGAGCTGTCTGTCTGTCTGTCTGTCGGGGACGGGGGTGGGGGGCTGAGGGAGGGTGTCAGTGCTGCCTTCCCTCCGTCCCACGGGCAGGGGGGCGGGATGGCATGCCCTGGCCAGGGGCAGTGGGGGCTGCTCTGTTCTTTGGATCCGTCTGCTCTCCCGCCCTTCCCTCCTGACATCTGCGTTATGGGCCTCCCCAGGAGCGTCTCTTGGCCACATTCAACCGGAGGCTCGGAGCTGGAATCAAAGTGGATCGAGGTGCTCTCGGAGTGCGGACTCAGGGAAGAAAGGCGACTCTTTATTTTTAGCCTTTTCAAGACAGGAAGCAGGTGCTAGGATCCCCAACGCCCCAGCGTTTAAAGCTCACTTCAAATATTTCCTGTAGCTCTCAAACACAGGCAGTGTCAGCCGGGGGCTTCCCCAGTGCCCTGCACCCCGGCGACCCCCGCTGGGAGTCTGAGAAAGCAGAGTGCCTCCCCCCCCCCCCCCCCCCCGTCCAGGACCCCCGGGCTGTACCCTGAGCCCAGCCCCCGGGCAGGGGGATGCTGTGTTTACAGGCACAGATGCTGAGAAACCCCCACAGCAAACCCCTGCCGGGCCCGGGGAAACTTCTGCAGACAGTGTAGACAGCGCAGAGCTCCCGCGCCCGTGCAGAAGACGGGGCTCCCGGGGCAGGTGGACGCGGGGGCCCCTCAGGGCCAGCCCCGGGCGCAGGCACGGAGGGTGGCGCTCCGGGCAGCCTGGTGTGGGGCCCAGCTCCAGCCGGGCGAGTCAGGAACAAAACGCAAATGCGCCCCCCGCGGCGGGGGCTGGGGTGCCCTCCCCTGCAGGCTTTGGTAAATAAATAACCGAGGCCTGGAGTAGATACGCACGTCGGCCCCCTTCCAGGGGGAGGCGGCCGAGAGGGGCCGCTTCTGATTTTTCTTTCCAGACTCCATGTATGACAGGTTTGCAAGGTGGTCCCGGGGGGCACCGCTGGTGCGGGCACGGCAGCAAACCGGCGTGACGGCGTCCCCGGGCGGAGCCGCCTGGCCACCGTGGCCTGGAACCTCCAGCCCGTTACTGAAAAGACTCAAGAAAGAGCCTCCTGGAGCTCTCGGCCTGCGGAGTGACAGGTGACTAATTGCGAGACGATAAATATATCTCACTGCTATTTTTGTTTTCTTGGCAGAGCGGGCTCGATCCGCCTGCCTGCCAGTAAGCTCCCGAACCTGAGCCCGTCACATTGAAAAAGGAAAAAAAAAAACCTGAGTGGAAAGCAGGCGGTGCACATCTCGGGGAAGAAGACGGGGAGAGACGGGGGCCGGGCGGCTCCCCCCAGCACCTGAAGGTTCCGGAAGGACCAGGCAGGGCACAGCTCGGAGCAGGGCTGCAGGCGGCCCCGGATCTGATATTTTTGAGTTAATACCGGCCTCCCGTGCACGGCCCCCACCGCCCCCAGCTTGCACGACGGCTCTTGCTTGCCGTTCCCCAGTCTCTGCCCGCAGGTGACAACGGTCGAGGCTGGCATTCACTCGACCACAGAGCGGTTCCCCGCCAGCGCCCACGCTCCCCGAGGGAAGACGCCACGGCCCGGCACACGCATCCATCACCCTCCCAAATCAGCCGCCGACAGGCTGAAACAGGACATTGGCTCTCCTAACGGCATCCTTCATGCTGCAAATCAGAAGCCTCCCACGGCCCTGTTTGGGGGCTAATGACGGATAATGGGGAGGGAGCTGCAACGGTCCGACGGTCCCGGAGAGCACTGCGGGGGTCGGAGGCGGGTGGAGGGCATGGCAGACTTCCTGCCTTAATGGCAAGCGGGGGACGGGGAAGGAGACGGGGCCTGGCGGGAGGGAGGCCATCTCGAGGCTGAGGCTGGGCTGAGGGGGTCTTCAAAAAGGGAGAGCAACCCGGACGGTGGGGCCCCCTTGCCCCACGGGGACTTTCGGGACGGGACCCCGAGGGGTCACTGATCAGAGGGGAGGCCCCAGGGTGCAGGAAGGACGCTGGGCCGGGGGCCAGGATACCCTCCATGATACGAAACCAGATCAAGCCGCTGAGAACAAAGCACCCTTCTCAGGGAAGGGCCCAAACCCGCCACCCAGGGGCAAGGGCGGTCAGAGGAAGCACTGGCCAGGCTGGGCAGAGCCGAGTGCAGCGTGGAGTGTGGGGACTGGCCAGGCCGGGCTTTCTCACGAGGGTTACGGCTCCCCAGAGTCCTGGGGCCGCCCGGCCTCCCTCCTGAGCGGGCCGCAGTGAGCCCGGCCTGGCTCGGCCCTGCCCTGCCAGCTGCCAGGGGAAACGACCAACGCGAGTGTCAAGCATGTGGTTAAGGAAGGACGGGGAGAAGCGAGCTCCAGAGACCCACGCGAGGTCCTCGTCCCAGTCACGGGCCCCTGGGCTCCGGCCCCGAGCCCCCGCATGTGCGTGCACACACACGGCCTACGCTCGGGCGTCCGGATCGTGCAAAACTCCTGTCCAACTCCGACCTCAGAGCTGGGAATCGCAGGGAGCCGGAGAGACAAGTGTGGTGACGGAGGCCGCACACCCAGGCAGGCGGGAGGGGGTGCACGCGGGACCTTCGACCCCGGCCCCGGGGCTTGGAGTCTCCGAGGCCAAGAGTAAGGAGCTTCTCACCAAAGGGTTATCTGGCTCCAGGGCCTGGCTGGAGTCTTCTGTCCACTGTGGGCTGGTTCTGTGAGTGTGAGAGGGCCCAGGCCCAGTGTGTTGGTTCTGAGTGGGGGAGGGCCCAGGCCCAGTGTGTTGGTTCTGTGAGTGTGAGAGGGGCCCCCCGTTGCTGGTGCTGGTGAGTTTCCAGTTCCTGCAACACCCTTTTCTGGAGAGCCTGAGGCTTCCCCAGTAGATCTGCTGCGTCCTCGGAGATGGTCCTGAGCTCACTCAGGGGCCCCCTGTGCCCACTGTGGAATTAAACCAGTGAGATGCCGTTTTGATGTCTGTAGCTTTGTAATATAGTTCGAAGAGCAAAGTTACCAACTCCCTTGGTTCTCGCTCGGGGTCTTCACTGGTCCCACACAGATGCTGGGACTGAGGACTCGACGCCAGGGACAGCCCCCTTGGGAAAGCGGCTGGTGCGAGCACTGCATCCCGGCCATCTGCACACTCGTCCTCCAGCAAGAAGCCACCCTCATCTGGGCCTCTCCATTCTCGCATCTGGCCCCTGTGTGGAGTGTTTTCAAGTCTCGCTCCGCCTTGGTCGGGCTTATTCCTCGGTGTAAGTCTACACTGCTGCGCACGGAACCACTTTTCTCGTTGTTTTATTTTATTTTTCTTTTCTTTTTTTTTTTTTTTTTTTTTGCTTTTTGGGTCACACCCGGCGATGCTCAGGGGTTACTCCTGGCTCTGCACTCAGGAATTACTCCTGGCAGTGCTTGGGGGACCATATGGGATCCCGGGGATCAAACCCGGCTTGGCAGCGTGCAAGGCAAACGCCCTACCCACTGTGCTATCACTCTGGCCCCTTTCCTCGTTATTTTAGAAGCGTGGGTGGCATGTAGGGAAGCGACCAGCTTCTGCACCCGACTCCGCATCATGCAGCGTCTCTGAACTTCCTGACTGGCGCCAACACCTTCCAGACTGCCTTCAGGATTCCCACGCGGGAGACCCTGGTCTCTTCACCTCTCTCTCACCAGACACGCTCCCCTTCTCCCCTCCTTCCCCTCTGGTCCGAGCGAGTGAGTGCCGTCTTTCCCGCCCGCCGGCTCTGATGAGGGCCCAGCCCTGCGCCCAGGAGGAATCCGGAGCCAAAGGTCCCTGTCTTCTGCCCGGTGCCAGACGCAGGGACAGCTTCCGGCCTGTCCTCGGGCGAGCCAGCTGTGCGGTCATCGTGTCCCTTCTCACGCTAGGGTATGTTTCACCTGCAGTTGGCTGAGAACCTTTATCACTAAAGGGTACTGCACTCTGTACAAAATCTCCCCTGAATATTGAGAGAATCGTGCTTTTTATCCTTCATCCTGTTAACACAATGTATTACCTTTATTGACTCACGGAGGCCGAATCATCTTTGCATCCCAGGAGTTAATCCCCGTGAATCACAGTGATGGTCTTTTTAGCGGGTGGCTCGCCTCAGCTTGCTGTGCTCTGCCGAGACTTTCCGTTTGTTTGGGGCCAGACCTGGTGGTGCTCAGGGCTGAGTCCTGGCTTTGCACTCAGGGACCACTCCTAGTGGCGCGCGGGGGAATCTTACGTGGTGCCGGGGGTGAAAACCCAGGTCAGCTGTCTGCAAGGCGCACAGCCAACCAACAGAACCATCTCCCGGGCTCCCACGGAAACGATTCTGAGCAAAATCAGTAAGACTGGACTCATGTCAGGCAGCGTTTCTCAGCCACAGAAAGACACCGGGGATCAGCGGCAGAAGAACACCGACAATTTGACAAGCTGGCAGCAGTTTACAGACAGACTCCAGGGAGCGGGGAGACAGGCCGAAGGACACGCGACAGGCCCTGGGGCCAGTCCCCAGCTCTGCGTGGCGGCTGGACGCGTCTCTGGGCCTGGGCAGCTCCGCAATGCCACGGCTGACCGAGCTGCTGGGCTCCGGGCACCTTCAGGGCAGGGCAGCCCCGGGGGGAGACCCCCCTCCCCCGTAAATGCCCCAGAACACAGTTCCGAGCAATGGTGGGTCGGAGAGAAACCCAGTGGGGAATCGGAAACTCTCTCGGCCAGCACGGAGAGAGCAGAGGCCAGAGTCCCCGTCCGCGTGTCACCCCCTCATGGCTATTCTTCATTCTTTAATTCTGTCGGCTTTGGGCCACACCCAGCCGTGCTCAGGGCCTGCCCCCGGCTCTGCACTCAGAGACCCCTCCTGGCGGGGCTCGGGGGGACCCTATAGGATCAAACCCAGGTTGGTGGCACGTAAGGCAAGTGCCCTACCCACTGTGCTCGCTCTCTGGCCCCTCACACAGTTTTTCTTCTTCTTCTTCTTCTTTTTTTTTTTCTTTTTGGGTCACACCCGGCGATGCACAGGGGTCACTCCTGGCTCATGCACTCAGGAAATCACCCCTGGCGGTGCTTAGGGGACCATATGGGATGCTGGGATTCGAACCCGGGTCGGCCGCGTGCAAGGCAAACGCCCTACCCGCTATGCTATCGCTCCAGCTCCCCCCCACTTTTTTTTTTTTGCTTTTTGAGTCACACCCAGTGATGCTCAGAGGTTCCTCCTGGCTCTGCACTCAGGATTTACTCCTGGCGGAGCTTGGGGGACCCTATGGGATGCCGGGGATCGAACCTGCATTAGCCACGTGCAAGGCAAACACCCTCCCTGCTGTACTATCGCTCCGCCCTGCCCTCACCCCCCCAGTTATTCTTAAATAACGCTCGCCTAGTGAAACTGCAGGGCCTGGGTCTCCTGTCGGGGGCAAGTCTAGCTGGGAGTGGCCCAGCGCCCCGGAAACACTCGTCAGCTCTGTCTTGGGCCACACTTGCGGCCAGGGAGCACCAACAGTCTCTCGAAGTCAACAGCCCCTGCGAAGCATCGAAGCCTTAAGGGGCAGCGTCTTTACAGCGGGACCATCTCCTGGCCGGAGCGGGAGAGACAGGACGTCCGCGACACGGCGCCCCGCAGCGCCCTGCCATCAGGGCACCGCAGTGATCTCCCCTCCCCGTCACCGATCAATTGTGCTCCCGGCAACGCGGCCTCTTGTCTCATTCACCAGAAACAGTTCCTGCGAAGGTGGCCACTCGGGCAGAACCAACCCGGACTGATAAGACGCCCCCCGGAGGCCAGACAGGGCCGCCCCGCCACCGCCATGAGGTCAAGGACTCAGCGGCACCCCCCCCCCCCGAGCCGCCGCTACTCACCGAGGTTGTACCACATGTCTCTGATCTCGAAACCGATCTGTCTCCTCATGTCTCCGTACCTGAAAGCCAGAGGAGAAGCAGCTCAGCGGGGCCCCGGGAGGCGGTTCGGAGGACGGGGGCAGCTCGGGCTTTCCACGCGGAGACAAGGACCGTGGCAGAGCTGGGACTGATGGACGGGCAGGACTCCAGAGAGAGTGCTCCCACGCTCCCATCACCACGGTTAGGGTAGCACGTGCAGGGGTGTAGGGGCGTGGGGTCGTGGGGCTGTTTCCTGGCTTCAGCCCGACGTAAGCTCAAAGCAAACTGGCCCTTAGCCTAAGGGGCGGGGCGGGGGGGATGGTTTGCTTATTACCAGGCAGCAGAGCCCAGGTGACACCCCCCAAACCTGCTGGCAAGACCAGCTTCCCCCGCCTCGGGAGCTGGGGGAGAAGGGAGCTGGCATGGGGAAGGGAGCACTAAGTCAACGACGGCTGGAGGGATGCTTGGGACGGGAGGTGTGGCTGAAAGTAGATAAAGGACCGAGCGTGACGGCCTCTCAGCGTCCGTATGGCAAACCACAATGCCCCAAAGCGGAGAGTATGGGGGACACTGTCTGCCAGAGAGGAGGGGGGGGCAGGGGGCGGGCGGGGGGATACCGGGACGATGCTGGTGGTGGAAGTCGTGCACTGTGGAGGGAGGGTCTTCCGTCCTTGTATGACGGAAGCTCAAACACGAAAGCTTCGTGACTGTAGCTCACAGCTCACGGTGAGTCAAATTAAAAAAAAAAAAAAAGAGCAGGCTTGCTCCGTTGGATAAGCCCCAAGTCTCCGAGGCGGGGGCTGGGGTCCGGCCGGGCCCACGGAGGAGGGCCCCGCTCTGCGGCTCTGTTTGCTGGGGAGGATGGATGCTAATTCCCTCCGTGGGCCGCCCCAGGAGGTGTGTTTGGTGAGTGATGCTTCGGGAGAGAAACCTTCATTAGTGTGCCGGCAATTCCACTCTCCGTGGCTGCCCCAGGAACAAGCGGCTGATATTAAACAGAACCGGCTGCGGGATGAGGGGGCGGGGCTGGGGCCGGGCAGAAAGTTCTGGAGGCTGAGCCAGGGTGGCTGCATGCAGAGCCCCGAGCCCCGCCGCACCCTGCCCCAGCCCACGGCACAGGCGGGACTCCCAACCAAGTGCTCTTTCCCGCTGGGCAGAGGACCCTCCGGCAGTCGGCTGGGACCCCGTCCTTGTACCAGGCCATAGTCCTGGTCCAGAGATAACCAGGGCGGGGAGCAACCCCTTCCAGGGGCCCCGAGCCGACCGCTGACTCAGGAGAACATGGCGCATGGACGGGGCGGGGGCAGGGCCCCCCAGCACCCATGAGGTCCCAGCAGCAGCACCCGCGCCTTCGGGGGCTCCCCCACGTTCCTGGGGCTGGGTCAGGCCTTTCCGAGGCTCTCGGGGGCCCCTCCCGCCTCCCGCCCCCGGCCCTGCACACAGCAGAGGGGTCCCTGTGGCGCTCAGGGCCCGGACGGTGGCCCCGACGGTCGCTCCTGGGGCCAGCCGGACAGTGACAAGGCTTCGTGGTCAGCTCAGCCCGCCCAGCTCGGATGCTTTGGCCCCCACCCCAACGCCTGCTTCCCTGGGGGACACCCTGAGGTAGCCCCCGCACGGACACGCGTCCCCGCCAGCCTTCGGGCCCCTCCAACGGAAAACGGGGCTGGAACAGCGAGAGCAGGGCCTGGGGTGGCCGCGGCCACCTGCGTGCTGGGGTCTCCCTCTGGGCAGTGCCGGGGCCCAGCTGGCAGATGGGCGGCTCCTCTGCCCACGGGCTGGGTGGGGATGAGAGCTGGGAGGGACAGCGCCCGCGCGTCCTCTACTGGAGGACAGGGCGTGGTCGTGGGGTAGCAGAAGTGGGGCCACCGGGAGCGGGGCGAGGGACAGCTGCCCGGGATGGTGAGCGGGGGGGCGGGGGCGGCCAGCGCCCTCAGCCCGGGGGTAAGTGCAGGAGGCGGGGACAGGGCGGACCCCCAGCGTGAGCCCTTGCTCCCAGCAGGGAAAGGGCGTGGCCGGAGGCCGCACAGGACGGCCCAGAACCAGACCTGGAACCTGACCCGGAACCTGACCCGGAACCCGACCTGGAACCTGATCCGGAACCCGACCCGGAACCCGCTGCCGGGCGGGCGCGCTCACGTACTTGTTGAGGATCTTGGCTCTCTTGGCGCTCGAGAAGTTCTCCAGCTGCAGGGACTCCTGCGTGAGGAAGGCCACGGCCAGGTGGAAGTAGTTGTTCCACAGCTGAAACGGGAGGGGCGGGCGCGTGGGCGAGGGGCCGGGGGCGCGGGCAGCAGCCCCCCAGCACGAGGGCCGGGCCGTGCAGGGCTCGAAGACCCCCACCCGTACCCGGAGCCCAGCCCTGCTGCCCGTGCCTCAGTCTCCCCACACTGACGACACAGGGGTCCCTGGTGCCTCCCGCCCAAAGCCACGGGGCACGGGCAGGGAAGGACACGGGCTCTGCCACCCGCGTCCAGCTCCGGTCAACGGGCACAAGCTGCCGCTCCTGCCTGGGGGAACGGGCCCCCGCCTGTGTCCCCCTCCTGGGACGCCCTCGCCAAGGACAGGCCAGGTGCCCGTGTGGGAGGGGAGAGGGGAGGGGGTCCTGGAAGGGGGGCGACCCAAACCCAGGGCTCCCCTCCGTGCCCCCAAGCTCCACCTCCTCTGCCCACCACCGTGGCCCAGACCCTGGGAGACCCCAGCCGGGTATAAAACCAGCTGGGTATAAACCAGCTGCCGTAACACAGGAAGGAGAACTGGCAAATCTTGCAGTTAGGTTTTTTTAACCACTGCGTTCCCAGCCGTGGGGCGGGGGCAGCGCAAGCCTGTCCTTGAAGCGATGTGGGTAATGGGCACCTACTCCTCATGCTACCTGCCAGGCATCAGTAAGTTAAAAAAAAATTAAAAGAGAGAAGCCGAACTATGCGGATATTAGCAACCCTAAAGACATAAACATTTGAGAAACGGGTATCAAGGCAAAGAAAGGTTTCGTCGAGCAAAACATCAACCCAAGAATCATTTAAAATAAGTTGGATTTCACCTACAGATGCTAAGTCTGAATGCGTGATGAGGCTCCCTTGAGAATATGAACTGCCGAAACAGACAAAAGGTTTGTGTGTGGAGAGGAGGGGCGCAAAGAGCCTGGACAAAATGATTATTTCCCTGGAGGAAATAATCAGGGAGCTCAGAGCGGAAATCACACGGCCACGGGAGAAACAGGCACCAAGTAAGGACCCGCACCGTGCACCAACTCGGAGCTGCAAACACATCTGAAAAATGGCTCAAAGACAACTCGGGTGCGACTGCCGTTAGCCAAACCGTTAGCGTCTACACTGGGCTCTCGTGCTGACCACACGGCCTGGTGGCGGTGCTGCGGGCCCTCGGGCTGCTGGGGCTTCTTGGCCCCAGGGCTGATGCAAGTCACGGGATGGGGTGGGGAGGGGGGGTCTCCTGAGGGTCCGAGGAGCATGAGGAAGAACTCGGGCCATTAGCTGGAAATTTCCCCGCACGTCTGATGCCATCTGCTAATGAAAAGTGCAGAGAAAGTTCCAGAGAGAAATTCGTGTGGCAGGCCATACGGCAGAGAAAGCGGTGAGAGTATCAACTAATGAAAAACCTAAGTGATATTTCTAGAACCAGAGGGCTTGACAAGTGACACGCCTCTTCCCTATAATGTCAGGAAAATGCAATTTAAAATGAAGATACTTAAAGAAAATAATAAAGGCATAGGCACCATCGAATTTACGGGACTAAATGGGACCTCCCGGGAGCTGTCAGCTCTCCCCGGGACCTGTGGACGGGGGGAAGGGGAGGGGGCAGGGAACGTGCCCTGAGGTGCATCGGCCACCGCCCCCGGTGGCCCCCAGTGGCCCCCGGTTCATACATCCCCCCTTCGGCTCTTCCAGCGACACGCCCTTCTCATCGAGACATATTTTCACTTGCAAACTTTCGTGAACAACTTAGCCGGAGCAGCGGCATCGTTACGAGCGACAGATGCCAGATGCCTAATAAATCTCAGGGGGCGGGGAACTGCCCTTCACTTCCGTTCTTCCTCCCCTGCCGCAGACGCCACGGGGGGGGGGGGGGCTGAAGATAATAACTGGTCTGAGGAGGGCAGGGCTGGGGGCGGGGAGGGGACCCTCCTCGCGGGCCAAGGCCACTGGTGATAGCACAGAGCCAGAGACCCTGATCAGGGACCCCCACCCCCGTCTCCCACAGGTCTACAAGCCAGCCGGGCTCAGGGTCACCAGCTCCTGCTGCTGACAATCGTGGTGACCTCCCAGCTCTGAACCCCGGTCTGTCACTTGGGCTCAACCCTCTCTCGGGAATCTCCACCCAGCGGACGCCCCGACGCCCCATGTGCGAACGTGTTCCTTGCGCGTCCTGAGCGGGCCGGGGGCTTTGCCGAGGGGGAGGGTTAGGAAATTCTGGCTCAGACCCGCTGGGTCGTGAGCTCCCAACAAAGGCAAGGAAGGGCCCTTCCCTTACCTGCAGCTCAAAATTGGCTTGATCCAGAAATTTTTTGTTCAGCATATCTGCATACTGATTAATCGCTCGCAGGAAGACTCTGGAAGACCAAGAGAAAAATCACATAATTACACACTTAGGCTCAGCACTTTTGTAGGTTTGGCATT
This sequence comes from Sorex araneus, assembly GCF_027595985.1. Taxonomy (NCBI): domain Eukaryota; kingdom Metazoa; phylum Chordata; class Mammalia; order Eulipotyphla; family Soricidae; genus Sorex; species Sorex araneus. The sequence continues at coordinate 3,048,654 of NC_073312.1, forward strand.
TCAATTAGATACAATCCGAGACCGTCTGGAAAGTGAACTCTCTAAGTCTCGGGGAAAAAAAAAAAAAAAGCTGTGAGTTGGTGCCAAAGAACAGCCCAGAGAATTATCCGCAGATGTTCTCCAAATTAATCAAGGAAATTAGCACGTGCAGAATAAAACAAAGAGACTAAAACCACAGCATCTGAAAGTCGCGGATGAAAATGATACCTAATTTTTTTTTTTTAAAGGTGCAAATTAAGCCCTGTTCCCAAGTTGCAACGCCTTAGTGTGAGACTGCTCAATGGGCCCTTGCGTTGCCGACTTCTAAAGGGGTTTGGAAGTGCGGCCTCAGCCGTGGGTGTCACAAGCGAGAGAGATGACGCGGTACCGTCTGCCTTATCCTCCAAATGCCACCTTTGGGTCACGCACGCCAGTGTGAGTGAGACTTCAGAAAGCATCAGTGAAAGAGAAAACAACGGAACAAGCATTTTACTGGGACGAGAATTCACTGACTGGTTGGCAACGGCTCAGCTCCTCCGAGCGAGCAGGCGGGCGTGGGTCTTTCCGTGACGGGCGAGGACGTGTGCCCGTCTGACAGAGGCCGCCAGCCGAGGCCTTTCACGCGCCTTCTTCATTCATTACCGGGGCCATGTTTACAAATAGGAGCTGAGTCGGGAACCTTCCTTCTCTCCCTGCTCACCAAGGCCGGATGCGAGGGGAACTAACTTCAGATCACAGGTCACTGCGTCACTGTCACTGTCGTCCCGCTGCTCATCGATGTGCTCGAGCGGGCACCAGGAACGTCTCCATGGTGAGACTCGTTGTTACTGTGTTTGGCATATCGAATACGCCACGGGGAGCTTGCCAGGCTCTGCCATGAGGGCGGGATACTCTCGGTAGCTTGCCGGGCTCTCCGAGAGGGACGGAGGAATCGAACCCGGGTTGGCTGCGTGCAAGGCAAGCGCCCTCCCCGCTGTGCTATAATAAACTTAATCGCGCTTCTCTGTTAGGACGGCAGCAAACAGTGCAGGAGGTTCTCGGGGGGGCCCCGGGGGCATGTCCCCGGCTCTACCCCGCCCCCCGGCCAGCGAGTCCCTCCACCGGCGCTACACGGCGTCTGAAGGCCCCGGGCTCTGCCACGGGCAGCACCTGCTCCCTCCCCTGCAGCCCACGCTCCCGGGGAGTGACCTGCGGCCACGGTTTCACCCCGATCCCCGTGGGCTGGACGGGGGCCCACAGGAGGGGCGACAGGGGGCCCGGGACAGAGTTTGTCCTTAGTGGCTGCAGAAGTCTGGATTCCTCTGTGGACACGGCTGTCTGCGGGTAGGACGCACTGTGTTTGCTGGGTGCTCGCGGGGCGAGGGGGCAGCAGAGGCTGCTCACGGGGGTCAGTGAATTCGGAGGAACAGCCCTGAGCACTGTAGCTCGGGACGTACAGAGAAAAGTGGGGCTCGGGGTGCTGAGGGTCTCCTGGCCCCTGAGCACGGGATCTGGAGGGGCCACCCAGCGCTCCACGGGTCCTCTGGGGTTGGGGGTTCCTGGGTCACGGTCCGAAGTTCAGGCCAGGAGGCCATGTCCAGCCTTGCCCCTCGGGCCCACCAGAATATGGGAGCAGCAGAGACCCAGAAAACGGGCCTCCAAGGCCCATGGAAGAGACCTTCCCGGGATGACGGGTGGGGCCCCTACGCTGGCCCGGAACCCCGGGGCAAGGGGGGCAGCACCCCCTTGCCAGCTTGTACCTCGCTAATGACAATTCACTGGGACGTGCGTTATTATTACAAGGGTAATTATTTTGCCTCAAGATAACACCCAAACAGTTATCATATGCTGCCTCTAATTAAGCCGGGTAGCAATTTCAGCTGGTTAAATAAAGAGATTTCTCAAAACGACTTTTTATACGCGTCCGCCAGGCTAGAGTAATGCGGAGACTGAACAGAAACTTTTTAATGAACTGTCAAGTGAGAAAGAACAGGTTCCACAATCTGGGTTCGCCATAAAAAGGTTGTGGGCCAGGAAGAATGACAAATAACACAGGATGCAAGCCACCGAGGGAAGCTCGGGAAAAGCAAGCCAGAGCCGTGAGCAGGAGCTCCGAGGCGCAACACCCCCCCCCCCCCCCCGACCCCCCGCCCAGGGCCAGCCGGGACTCGGACACTCAGCTTGCCCCCACAGCCCCTGGATGGGGGCTCAGAACTCAGCCCCGCCCCCCACGCGCCCGAACACAAATCCACCGTCTCATTCCAACATACACGGGAGCCGACTGAGCTAAGAGCACCTATTTCCCGCCCGGATGCGCGATTCTTTTCTAATAAGTGTCAACCTGGGGAAGCAGAGACAGTGCGGTGGGGGCTTCCGCAGCACGACCCCGCTGAGACACAGGCCCAGGGCCCCGGCTGGTGCGGCGAGGAGAGGGGACGCGGGAGCGGGCGGGGCCCGGCGAGCTGGAGCCAGCCCTCTCTGCTGGGAGGAGAAAGGGGAGAGTGAGGCTGTCCCCGTGTCCCCGCTGGTTCTGTCCGTGCTGAGCGCGGAGGGAGCTGGACTCAGACAAGAAAAATCTCCAGACGGGTCCCCCGGGGCCCAGCAAAGCAAACGCAGCACCTGGCACAGCCCAGAGGGCAGCCGAGTCACAGGATGGATCAACGGAGGCAGTGGACGAGGGGAGGGGCAGATGAACGGCAGGTGGGTGGGTGTGTGGACGGACAGATGGACGGATGCACGGGTGGATGGCAGGGGATGAATGAGTGGGAGGTGGGTACGTGGTTGGGAGGAAGTGAGAGATGGGTGGGTCGTGGATGGGTAGATGGTGAGTGGAAGGGATCAGGTGGACACACGGATGGTGGCTGGGGGTGGCGTGGGGGCGGGGGGCTGATGAAGGAGAGACGGACGCCAGGCGAATGGTAGGTGGGTGGGTGAACGGGCGATGGGAGGGTGGTAGATGTACGGGTGAGGGCGGGGACATGAGTGATGGATGACAGAGGATGAGTGGAGGTGGACGGATGGTGACGGAGAGATGCGAGACGGGTGGGGGCGGGGAGAGGGGTCGATGGATGATGATGGACAGATGGGAGGCAGGTGGATGGATGAATACTGGGTGGATGATAGACGAAGGGAAGATGGGTGGATGGATGAAGGCGAATGGTTGGTAGATGGATGAATAACGGACGGATGGACAGATGGACGGAAGGAGCATCGATTCTGGAAAAGGAGGTGCTCCAGTTCTCTGGGGAGTCCTCCAATTCCCAGCAGAGTTTTTTGCGGCTGGGGTCAGCTCTTCTGAGGAACTGGTGAAACTAAGTCCTCACTGGGCCTCTTCCTCTTCACCGCCTCTTTCACTTGGTCCTCAGGCCTCTTCTCATTGCATATAGGAATCCCCCAAGGCGTCGAAACGGACCCCTCGAGACAGAGCACAAGCTCAACGAGTCCCCTCCAGGGAACTGCCCATGTCACTGCACCGACACAACTCTGAGACCAGGCCGCACGTGAGATGGCCCGCAGCTCGCGACAGCAGCGGCCACGCCAGCCGCCACGCGGGCCAGTCACGCCAACAGCCACAGCAGGCGGCCATGCCAGCCGGCCACGCGGGCCAGCCACGCCAACACCACAGCAGGCGGCCATGCCAGCCGCCACGCGGGCCAGCCACGCCAACACCACAACAGGCGGCCACGCCAGCCGCCACGCGGGCCAGTCACGCCAACAGCCACAGCAGGCGGCCACGCCAGCCGCCACGCGGGCCAGCCACGCCAACAGCCACAGCGTGCACCACGCAGCCGGCCCTAAGACTGAGGCTCACGCCAGCTGCTTCAGCGAGAGGGTTCGGGGGTATGATGGCGGCTGATCTCAGTTTCTCTTTACTCTCCATCCTCGGAGAAAGTCCTAAGTACCAGGATGCAGTGAGTTTGGGTGAGAGAGTTTGTTCTACTGGAGGGCAGCCTTCGGGGGACAGAGGAAGCAGGGGTGGAGGAGGGTGGGGCACGTTGACAGGGGCTATGTTTTTTTTGGGCCACACCCGGCGATGCACAGGGGTTACTCCTGGCTCTGCACTCAGGAATTACTCCTGGCGGTGCTCAGGGGACCATATGGGATGCTGGGAATCAAGCCCGGATCGGCCACATGCAAGGCAAACACCCTCCCCGCTGTGCTATCGCTCCAGCCCCAACAGGGGCTATTTTTGTGCCACTAGAAGGTGAGCACCTTGGGGGCTGGAGTGAGTCCACTGACCCTCTCCCCACCTCCCAGCACCAAGCCACTGGGCTGGGGATTAAACGCTTTCCCGGATGCAATCTCAAGCACTGAAAATGATTACCGAATGGGGTGACCCGTACTTAATAAAATTCTTTTCAATCATTTTTAATCCACGAAGGGATTTACTCATAATCTAAAAATCTAGAAGGTAAAGCCACACGCAAATCAATAACGAGGCAGCCGCCAGCAAACATTCTCGCTAAAGAGATGTCCACGGGCCTCCAGCCTCTCAGACGCTTCCGGGATCACGCGGCCCCGGAGAGTCTCGAGGGGAGAAACTCTCAGGCTTCCGTCCCTGGGGGCTGAGCTGACGCTGCTCCCAACCACGGCTCCCCGGGGCTGTCTCAGACAACCTGGGCCGTGGGAGAGAGGACGGAGCCGTCCTGAAGTCCACGCACAGAACAGAGCCCAGCTGACCCCCGTCCACCGCTGGGGACAGCCCGCCAGGCCCCACGGGAAGGCGCAGCTGCCCAGCTGTGGTGGCCACAGGGCGCGTGTGCTGAGCTTGGGGTCAGTCAGCACCTTCTCCCTCCATCTTGTCGCCGGGCCACCCACCCCTCTGTCCAGGTGAGCCCGGGAAACGCCGTGTGAGGAAGTCATTTGAGTTTTCCAGATTCTTACATTTTCACCCAACAAGTGGAGGTACGCTTGGGGTCCTCGGGCTCCCTGGCACTTTACACGTGAGGGTCTTTTCAAATTCTGAGATTGAAGAGCAACATGGATCCACGTACACACGGCACAGCGGGTAGGCGCCTGCCTTGGTGGGGCCAGCCGGGGACCCGTCCCCAGCAGCCCCTGAGGCTGCCGGGTGTGATTCCTGAGAGCAGGGCCTTAGTGGGCCCTGAGAATCGCCAGGTGTGGCTGGGCCACACCTCCAGGAAAAAGGGAGTGGGGGGGAGGAGGGAGAGAGGGAGAGAGGGAGAGAGAGGGAGAGAGAGGGAACGAGAGGGAGCGAGAGAGGGAGCGAGCGAGAGGGAGAGAGAGGGAGAGAGAGAGGGAGAGAGAGGGAGAGAAAGGGAGCGAGAGAGGGAGAGAGAGAGGGAAAGAGAGAGAGAGGGAGAGAGAGGGAGAGAGAGGGAGAAAGGGAGAGAGAGAGGGAGAGAGAGGGAAAGAGAGAGAGGGAGAGGGAGAGAGGGAGAGAGAGGGAGAGAGAAAGGGAGAGAGAGGGAGAGAGAGAGAGGGAGGGAGAGAGAAGGGGGGAGAGAGAGAGGAAAGAGAGAGAAGGGAAAGAGAGAGGGAGAGAGAAAGGGAAAGAGAGGGAGAGAGGGAGAGAGGAGAGAGAAAGGGAGCGAGAGAGGGAGAGAGGGAAAGAGAGGTAGAGAGGGAGAGAGGGAGAAAGGGAGAGAGAGAAGGAGAGAGAGGGAGAGAGATAGGGAGAGAGAGGGAGAGGGAGAGGGAGGGAGAGAGAGAGAACCGGAGCAGAAAGTTCCTCAGCAGGCGGCCTCTGGCCTGCCGACACCACAGGGCACGGGGCAGCCGGGACAGGCCCTCGCAGCCCGTCCCTGATCCCTGCGTCTCCCAAGAAGGATTTCACGGAGTGCAGGGGATCTTCAGCGAGTGTTTCTGTAAGAAGGGCAGAGCCGCCGGCTCCGTGCTGAGGGAGGAGCATGTGTAAGGGGAGGGGAGGCAGGAGCGACTCCCCCGGGGCAGGGAGTGGGGACCCGTGCTGCCTCCACATCCCCTCTTGGTTTCAGGCTCCCCCCCATGGTGGGCCGTGCACCCTAGGGGCCGAGGTCCCAGCCGCACTGGGCGGTCCCAGCAGACACCCTGGCGACGACCATGGCCCCTGGGGGGTGTCTAGCCCCGTGTCCGGTGGGTCGAGTGCTCCTGGCACAGCCGTCGGCCTAGGTGGGCACGTGCCCGGTGCCCTGCGTGTCACAGAGCTAGGGACCTCGCAGGGGTCCCGATACGCTGGTGAGGGTCCTACCGGCACAGAGGAGCCTTGGGCGGTCCACGAGCCCAGCAGGGCCCTTCACCTTCCTGTCTCCTGCCCTCTGCCCGCCCCGCCCCGCCCCCCGCCACTGGCACAGAATGCCCAAGGAGCACTGGGTGGCCGGGGCGGGCGGCCATGCTCGCTCTAGCTCTCCCCAGTCCTGGAGGCCTGGGCTGGGTGGTCTGGGCCTCCCGTGTCCACTCAGCACGTTGTGGGTGGACGGGCCGCTGCCCACCTCTGCCTGGGCGTGGGGCGGCTGGCGGCTGCTGTGGGTCCGAGAAGCGCCAACTGCCTGGAAAGCGGAGCGTCCGGCGGGGGGAATGGCCAGGCCTAAGCGACCAGCTGCTGAGGGAGACCGGGAGCCCAGGGGGCGGAATCCAGGCAGGGGCCAGTGTAACAGGCAGCAGCTCCGGCCCCGACGGCCGCTCCGAGGACTGTCCTGACAGAGCTGCGGGCAGCGCCAGCATTTCCGGCCGTCGCCAGGGACGCTGCGAGCTGAGGCGGCTTGTCCTGCAGAGGGGATGCCGGGAGGCCCCGGCCCTGCAGGGAGCACAAAGACCCCCGTCCTCCGCCGGGAAGCTGGTGGTTCTTTTTATTTTATTATTTTATTTTTGTTTTTAACGATTTTACTCCTTCCTGAACTTACTTTAAGTCGCGTAAGTAGACTGTGCCGTTTAATGTGAGCCACTTAAATACTTCTGCAGTAAAACAGGAGTTGCTCTTGGGAGGAAAAAAAATTACATCTTTTAACACAATGTTTTGCTCTGAAATGGGCGGAACGAAAAGAAGCAAGTGAAGAGCTGCAGAAAGGCCAGTCCAGCACCAGGAAGGCCAGTCCAGCACCAGGAAGGCCAGTCCAGCACCAGGAAGGCCAGTCCAGCTGCCTGGCCCAGGGGCGCTGGGAAGGCGAGATGGGACGGGCCTGGCGTGACTGTCCGTCTGTCCACCGAGCCCAACACTGTCGCCCACACTGGACACTGGGTCCTTCCTTCTGTCCGGTCAGTGGCTAAATGGGACCCGCCGTTTCCGACGGCAGAGGAGGGGGAGCAGCACCTGGGCCCAGGAGGTGGTGCTGGCCGGCCAGGGACAGTGCTCAGAGCTGGGGCTCGGCCCCACCTGGGGCGCAGTGGAAACGGGCATGACAAGAGTAGGGGGCCTGGCGGGTGTGGAGGCGGGTGGGCCACAGCCCCTTGAGGCGCAGCAGGAGCCGTGACCCCACACCCCACCCCCAAATGCCCCGGGACTCTCCTTTCTCCAGTGCTCGGCCTTGGTTCTGCGTCCTCATTCCCGGGTCTTCCCAAGGGCCGGCCCGGCTGCAGGCTCAGCCCCGGGAGAAGACCAAGTCCCCCCGCCCTGGGGGTTCCCTGCCCTGGGGGTCCCCCGTCCTGGGGGTTTCCCTGCCCTGGGGGTCCCCCCCGCCCTGGGGGTCTCCCCGCCCTGGGGGTCTCCCCGCCCTGGGGGTTTCCCCACCTTGGGAGTCTCCCCGCCCTGGGGGTCTCCATGAGCAGAGGGTGGTGACTCAGGCCGAAGCAGGCCCACAGCCCCCCTGTGTGTGGCGTGGCCCCCCAAGGTGCCCAGCCCACCGGTCACCCTGCAGGGTCCACACGCGCCAACCCATCTGCAAGCTCACTTCCCGTTTCCGGCGAGCCCCGTGGGCCCCCACAGGCACCCCCCCCAGCACGCCCACCCCCTCCCGGAGAAAGCTCTCAGGCTGGCCCAGATCACCCTCACCTCGCTCTGTCCCTACGTGGCAGGGCCGAGACTCGGCCCCGGCTCCCGGGGACGCAGGGCCTAGGGGTGCCCTGTGCCACGCCGGCGTCAGACAGGCTGTCATTACGGAATTCTCCCCCGGCCGGCCCTCGTGCCTGCTCGGAGCGTTTACGACAAGATGAAAGAGTCTGAGCGCAGCGAACGGGGGCTGGGAGATAAAGCGGGGCCTGATGAGAATTAAGTGGCTCTTTCAAGAGGCTGCTCGTCTGCGAGCCGCAGAGTGACACTTTCTATTAACAGGCATAACCTTATTCTACGCCGAGGGTGTCATCTGACTCCCAGCTCATTTGTTCAGAGGAATCGGTGTAGCACCCGGACGAGCAGAGCTCAAGGCGCGAGTAATGAGATTCCTCCCCCTCGGCCGGCCGGCCAGCGCCCGGGAACCGGCCACTCCCCCGGTCCCAGACTGGCCTCTCTGAGTGCTCGGCAGGCGCCCAGCGGAGTGGACGGGAAGGCACCCAGGGCTGGGCAGTGTGCGTCTCAGAGGTCAGCTGACCGTCCCAGCTCACGGGCTGGCCCTCGGCCTGCTGCTATCAATAAAGTTTTATTGGCACGCGGCCAGCAGGCCCACGGAGACTGTGACCCCAGGAGCTGGGAAGGAGCCATCTAAGTTTCACAGAACACGTGACATCCCAGGAGAGGCGGCGTCTGCCCGTTCCCGCCCACGTCTCAGTGCCTTCCTTCCGACGCTCGCCCTTCTCGTACGGGGCTGCCCGTCACCTCCCACTGCCCGGCTCACGGGCGCCGGGCTCAGGGCCGGGCACCCACCTGCCCTGCAGGTGGGACTCAGCCCTGGTGCCAGCCCTCTGCCACCACCCCCCCAGCAAACAACGAAGGGAAGGGAAGAGGGGGCGCGTTGGAGCCTGTCACTCCCGGACCCCAGGTCCCCGCTGCCCGTCCTCCCCGAGAGCTCCCTCCCCGCCACAGCCCTGCGCGGCCGAGTTTCTTCCTCCCGAAATCCCCACAGCAGAAACACAGGAATGAGGGAGGGAAAACCCTCCCTCGGGGCGACCCGAGTCTCGCCAGTGGCAAGTGGGCACAGTGGGGGGACGCCAGTTCCGGCCACCACCCCTCCCCCCGTCTTGGCCGGCGTGGACGCCCGGCCCCACTGCAGGGACACCTGACAGTGCTCAGGGGATGCTCCCGGCCGGGGACGGTGGCTGGCGAGGCCACGTGCAAGGGGGGGGGGGGTCCTCGGGCCCCCGGAGACCCACAGTTTTGCTGCGTGTTGAGTCAGGGCCAGCCCAGGAGCCTGAGAACGACCCTGCTCTGGTCGCTGCCCACTAGCAGCCCAGCCCACTGCGCATGACCTGGCGTGCGTGACCTCCGGGCACCACACCTGCAACGGGCTCTCGCGGAGGCCACAGGTGCAGAGGGGGAGCCTGGGGGAGGGGCTCCCCGGGGACACTGCGGCTCTCAGGCTGTCCACGCACCCCCACCCCCGATTCCTGGGCTATCCCGCTGCCCGCACTGAGCACTCACCCAGGGGCAGGACGCACTAAGCGCCCAGGGCGGAGGGCCAGTGCCTCGCCCTGAAGGCGGGCAGGGCCAGCACGGCCCCGGGACGCGGCTCACGCTTGGCAGGGCCCGGCCCGCTCAGGTGCCCCCTCCCAGGGACACGCTCAGTGCTGTGTCCTGTCGTGGCTCCCGGGGCGCCTGGGGAGGAAGGGCGAGAGCGGGCTCCCTCGGAGGGGCCGTGCGGAGGGGCAGCCGTGGGCCCTCTCCTTCGGGGAGGCGGCCCCCGGGGCGCTGAGGGGGCCTGTGGGGTAGACCCCGCCCGCCAGTGACCACCCCACCCCCACGTAACCTGACGATAGTTTTCCCAGGAACAATCCAAGGACAGGGAGGCCGGAGGCGGAGTCCAGGCCTGGACACGTCCCTCTCCCGGGCAGGGCTTCCGGGCTAGTGCTGGGGCGCCCGTGGGCCCAGCCGTCCATGGGGCGGACAGGGGCACGCGGCTCACAGCTCTGCCGGGGAGGGCCCCGAGCGCGGCCACCAGCGGCTCCTCCCTGCTGGACTGTGGCTTCAGAGACTCAGACGAAGGGCCAGGAGCCGGGGCCCCTCCCCACGCGCCGGGACTCCGCAGCCCGAGTTCCCTCCCGCCCCCCTCGCTGCCGGGGGCTGGCGGCCGCCCACCTCTTCGCGCCCAGCGACCAGACCCCCCAGACGGCCTCGCCGAGTGCCCGGGGAAACTTCCGCCCGCCCCGCCCAGGCGCGGCGGCCCCTTAATTGAAAATATAATCTCTATCGCGGAGATTAAAATATATTAGATTCATTTTGGCTCCATTCTTCCCCATTGTCCCACATACATTTTCTTTATGCTACACAATCAAATTAGTTCCCCTGCTACGGAAATTATTTCAACACGATAAATCAATTTTATGGTGGCGTGATGACTGAACGTCCTTTTTAAAGGGAAAGCAATCAGCGACGCAGACGGGCCCCGGGAGGCGGCCGTGTCGGGGGTGACCCTCGGGGGCCGCTCGCCTCCGACTTGCCCCTCCCTCCCGAAGTTGGGGATGGGACACGAGGGGAGCACGGCAAACCCTTCTCGGGGGACGCTGTGCCAGGAACGGGGCCCCAGGGAGCCACTGGAAGCCTCCATGGGGGGCTACAGGCTAGTGATGGCAGGGCGGGGGCCTCGGGGGGGAGCAGCTGGGAACTTGCTGGAAATGAAGAGCCCCAGGCCACGCCCTGAGCTCACGACTCTGATCTGCTTTTCGAGAACCTCCCCTGGAGGCCGAGGGGGTCCCGTGGGCCCCCAGGAGGCTGAGTCACAAGGGGGCACTTACAGGCCCCGGCTGGTGCCCTGCCAGCCCTCACCGTGGGGGCCGGGCTGGGGGAGGGGCCGCACCCTGCAGGGGAGGGAGAGGCCCCAGAAGGGCGGGGCTGACCCCCACGCCAGGGCTCAGCTGTGTGCAGCTCCCACTGGCGCCCGGCGGACACGCCCCTTCCCCAGTCACAAGTGGGGTCCCCGCGGGGTTCCCCGCACACGCCGGGTCACGTGGCACAGCTGGCGCCCGTCCCGGGGCTCTGCTGCCCAGCTGGACCCAGCGGGCCGTCCTGGCAGCCTGGGGCGGGTCAGGGGACCGGGCCGGCTAGACAAAGCCCAGGCCGGAGCAGCTCCGGGCAAGCGGGCTTACTCGAGCCCCAGACGCTCGGGTCCTGTCCGCGCCGCTCTCCAGTTAGGGCTGATTCAACACTGCGCCCGGCACGGAGCACACGTGGATACTTTCCTTAGTTCTCGTCCAGAGGGAGACGGGCGAGGCCCGGCGCCCGCACTCCTGCCCCCTTCCAACGCCGCCGTGACGTCCCTTCGGCTTAATTTCATTATTGCTGAAACTCCATCACGCCGAGGTCAGTCTAGAGGCCCCCGGACAGTCACCCAACTCCCCCCTGCAGTCAGGGCTAACAACCCGTCTGGGGGAGAGCTCAGACCGAGCCCCGCCCCTCCCCGCCCCCCCCAGTAGCCCAGACACCCCCCCCCCCCCGCCCCGCAGTGACGTGGAGCTGGGCTGGGACCTGGCGCTAGGACCCAGGTCTGCGGGGAAAGCTACCGCTCCCAGGCGTGGGGGAGCCCTCAGCGGCCCCACCCAGACCCTGCCCTCCTCCGCAGGGCCGAGCTCACCTTTCCGCTGTAGCGGGTACCCAGTGGGGGCAGGTGGTGGACACCCCGGGTGTCCTCATGGGACACGGACCCCACAGTCCATGTCCCTGCCATCTGCCCGCCGAGCCTGGCTTCTCGGGGGAGAGGGGGCCGTGGCGCAGGGCCCCTGGGCAGAGGCCAGGCCGGGCCAGGCGGCTCCTGCCCCTCTCCCACCAGTCTCCCCAGAGAGACGAACCAGGCCCACCGTGGGCACAGAGCGGGCGTGGGGGGGCACAGAGTTTCCGGCAGCCAGACGGTGGTGCCCAGGGGCAGACTAACGGCCCCAAGGTCAGCATCACGGCGGGGTCAAGGGAGTGACAAGAGGAGCCGCAGGCCTGGGAAACGGGAAGGAAACGGGAATGTCCCTGGGACTGGGACCAGGAGGAACGAGGGCGTCCCCCCCGTTCTGTGCAGGAATGAGAGCACCCCCGTTCTGTGCATCTCCATCCCAGCCTGGTTCCCTGGAGGGCGGCCCGGGACAGGCCCCTGTGTTTGCGTTTTCACAGGACCCTGCTACCTCCTCTGGAGGTGCCCACTCTAGAACATTCTGGTGTTTTTTCTGCAGCGGCTACCGTCTCCGCGGCTCCTCAGCTCTGTGTGGCCCCCTTTAGGGAGGTCTGAGAGAGGCCCGTCTGGGCGCCGGGTGCCTCCTCCCCGGGGGCTTCTCTCCCAGCACTCCCCGAGCTCGTGGGCAGCGGGTGGCGTGGGCAGGGCGGCCACGGGGCTGCAAGGTTCGGGTTCCCGCCCGTGCTCAGGGGCCAGCTGGGTCCCAGGGGCAGGGGACGGTCTCCTGAGTCGGCCCCAGGCACAAGCCCGTGTCCCACCGCTGCTGGGATGCCCCCCGGGGTCCCCTCTCAGCTCTGGGAGCCACGAGTCCAAAGGCAAGTCGGCAGCCAGCCGTGTGCTGCGGGCTCAGCCCAGCGTCCGGGCCCAGGGTCACCCACCACACAGGCCGGGAGAGGGAGCCACGTCTCCTGGCCAGGCACAGTGCCAGCTGGTCCTGAGGAGGCGGCCTCAGGACCGAGCACTGGGAGTCCCCAAGGTGGGAACAGAATATTTCAACACTCAGCCCCGGCAACCTGACAGGCACGTCACAAGGGTTCAAGGCTGCAGCTTAGACCTCTCGTCTTGGGTGCTGCTGAGTCCGTCTTTGCTCCATGGCTGCACCCCGCACCCACGTCACCCGGATAACTGACGCCCTGGTCCTGCTCCCCCGTTCCCGCCCGTTCTCCTTCTCCCCCACCCCGATCTCTCTCCTTCTCCTCTCTGACTGCTGAGGCCAGGGGCGATCGCGGCGTCCCCCCGTTCTGCATTTCCTCACCCGGCACCCTACAGAGCACAGGCGGGTGAGACCGGCCCGTGCGTGGCTTTCTCCTTCCCTGCCTTCTCGCAACCCTCCCCTCCAGCTCCAGCCAGGCTGCAGCGAGCTGCAGGACTGCACGGTTCCCGGCGGCTGCACGCTGCATGGGTCACACACGCCGCGCCTTCCCGATCCATCTACCCGTCACGGGGCGCCTGGCGGATTCCGTATCTCGCCAGTTACACACGAAGAACACCGCCCCCCACCCAACACACACCACCCCGCCTGGGCTCGTGTCACCCCTGGAAATGTCACCTGGGGAAGCCCAGAGCTTCTCCGCTGGGTTTCTCAAAGGATATTCCAGACCTGAGGCACCAGCCTGTGCAAAAGCCCCACGGTGCCCACGGGCCGCTGCTCTGAGCACCCCAGAGGAGAGCGTAGGCATTTTCACAAGCATTAACGGGCTGCCCAGGGCCGACCTCCGCGGGCTCCCCTGAGCACGGTGCGGTTGGAGCTGTGCAGTGGTTTATGGGAGAGAGAGAGAGATCGTCTGCCAAGCCAAGGACACATCCACACGCCCTGAGCGCTAGGAGGCGAGTTCAAATCCAGACCGTCTGTGATGGGGGCTTCCGAGAGTGGGTTCGGGGGGAGCGTGCAGGGTCTGGCCCTGCCACACGCAGCCGACGCTCTCGCCACCGAAGCACCAGACTGCCCAGAAAGGGCCAAGCACATACTTCAAACGGAAGCCGAAACACTATTTATAGCCCGCGGAGAATGCTCACTGAGGAGATGATGGCATAATAACTAGTTGCAATTTAAAAACCAACTTACATACCTTTAGCACAGAGCATTTAGCACAAAGTATTCTAGGTAACTGGGGTGTAGGTACAGAACAGTCAAAAACGAAACTGTGAGTGGACTCCAGGTCTCTGGACAGTAGATGACATTATGGAAATACCGTGAAGAGGACTTAAATTACTAAGTTAAAGATTTGCATGTAAAATAACAAAACCTGTCAAGCAGCCCAATAAGAGTATTAGTGGAAATAGTAAATGGGTTAAAATAAGCACTCTATAGGACGGCCAATAAAATTCTTCAAACAAATCAAACCTGAAAATCCAAGAGAAGGGGCGAACGGTTTGTAAAATAGAACCCACAGGCAGCCAATTGCATGGAAATGATTCTCATCTTCCAAATAACGAAATGCAAATACAAGCAGAGCAAGACCAGATTTCGCCTGTTAAATTAACAAGCTTTATCCATTTATTTATTTTTTTAAAGATAATGCTGAATTCTGGCCGGGGACCATAACGTTGGTGAAATCCTTTTGGAAAGCAACTTACAGTCAAGTCCGCGGACCCCCTTCCGGGAAAGGGCCTGGGAAAGACCCCAGTGCCCAGAGCACGAGGGCGCACGCAGGCACAGCCCCCAGACCCACGTGCTGAGGGGGGCACCTCTACAGGGCCACACAGCTTGGCTGGAGTCTCGGGGACAGAGCTCAGCCAGGGGCAGAAGGGCAGGGCGGCCTGGCGCAGGCTCAAGGCCCTGTCCCCCGAGAGGGGCTCGAGTCCCCTCCCTGATGAGCGGCTATCTCAGACCAAAAGAAAACAAACACACGGGCTCTGTCCTGGGAGCTGGGAGCCAAGCGCTGTGCCTTCTAGAAGCTTCCATGAGCTCCGAGGGCAGATGAGGGGTCAAGAACCAGGAAACTGGGCGTAGCCCCAGAACTGGCGAGGCTCCTGGGGGTCCGCTCTCCCTCGCCTGACCTGGCCTCGCACCCGGCCCTGTCTGGGGCGGCCCTGGGCCCACTGCCCGGTCCAACGGGCGGAGGGAGGCGGGACACAGCACGGGCGGGACCCCAGGCCTGTCGTCCGGCCCTCTCCGGGGCTCCGAGAGAGGCTCCCACGGGGGCGTCTGCAGGAGACGGAGGCCGGGATGGTCCCGGGTGGCCCTGCCCTCGGGGAGATGCTCTCAACAAGAGCCTGTCGCTAGGAAACGCCCGTCTCAGGGCTGCGGGGGTGGGGCCCAGGGAGGAAAGCGACACGTGGCAGGTGGACGCTGCTGGACGCCACTGGACACCACTGGCCGCTGGCCACCGCTGGCTGCTGCAGATACCAGGGCAGCCGTGGCCACGGGGCTCACAGTGCTCAGGGGCAGTGATGGGCCCGGACACACGCCTGCTCTTTGGCCCCTCTCAGGGCTTGTTCTGATTCCTCCCACGCCCGGGTCTGACCCTGGCCCTGACAAAGGTCAGCCGGGGGCCCCCCCCCAAGGCCAGTGCGAGGCGCGGCCTCCCAGGAGCCCGGTGCCCCCAGCCCCTGCTCCACGGGGTCGGGGGAAAGGTGTGGGGTCTCTGCTCAGCCCCCAGGGCGGGGGGCTCTCTGCTCCCCAGGGAGGCCGCCGCCCCTCCAGCCCCTGTGGCCCTGCCCAGCCCGGGAGCCAGAGTCCCAGTTAGTTAAAACCCACGGGTGGGGGCGGGGATCTCGCTCCAGACACCCATGGCACCACGGGGCGGGGGGGCAGGATTCAGGGTCACGTGCCCGGGAGGACCGAGGCCGAAGGTGGGGGAAATCCAGACCCTGACGTGGTGGGCCTGGCCCAGCATGGGTCCGGTGAGGGGCGGGCAGAGGCGGGCAGAGGTGGGCTCGCCCAGACGCCCCGTCAGGAGCAACCGGGGCTCACTGCACCCGGCCACACCCGCAGGTGGGGGCCGGAGGAAGCCCCTGGCCGTGGGAGTCCCCCCAACCCGCAGACAGACGAGGCCTGCGGCCGACGCGGCCACTGGGCCCCATGTACCTGTGCCCGCGGGAAGCGGGGCCTGCACCCCCCCTCCGGCCCTCACCACCCTTCCCGGCCCTCGAGTCACGGGGCTCCCCGCAACTCCTGCCGGGAAAAGGCCGGAGCTCTTCCTTTCTGCGGGGCCCGGAGCCCGCGCCTGGGGGGGCGGGACTTGGCGGCACAGCTCAGGGAGCGTGTGGGAGGCCCCGAGGTCCACCCCCGGCGCCTCCCGGGTCCCCCCATGTGACAAGTGCCGTCCTACCGAGAGACAGGTCCGATGCGCAGAGCAGCCCCAGGCTGGCTCTCTGCAGGCTGCCCTGCCCCGCGCCCGTCAGCAGCTCCCCAGGCCCGTCCCCTCCCGCCCCAGCAGCCCTGCGGGTGGCTCGCACGCCCTCCCCTCCAGGGGCGCGTCCCGGGCACGGGCCGGGCGTGTGGTGGCCTCAAGCCCACTGAACCCAAAGCTGCAGTTTCTTCTCCCGAAGGTCCCTGCACTGGCCGCGGGGCCAAGTGGGTCTCTGCCCCCAGCTGCCCCGCGGTGTCTGGGTCCGTGGACAAGGACGGCCAAGGCCACCCAGGGAGGGACACGGCCCAGCACCGGCGTCCTCTGCCAGCTGCTGACTGAGACGCTCTGGAGGAGACAGTGGCCCCAGTGCTATTCGCGTCCCCCACGCGCCCGGCGGGGATGGGGCAGCGTGGGCACCCATTGAGCCGGGGGCCGCCGGCAGCCCCAGGCCCTCTCGGCCCGAGGCCGGGGGAGCGAATCCGAGTCCTTCTTCCCGGCTAACTGTCCCCGTTACGACCTGGCACTGTGCTCTAGGAGGGCCGCAGCCTTATGGATCCGCCTCTGAAGGACATTAAACAAACCCACTTTTCATTTTCAAAATACATCTGTACCAGGGTGGCCGAGCCCCCGGGCCCCGTCTGCCACCGTGGGGGGGGGGGGGGGGAAGAGACGGAGTTTCCGGCAAAGCCAAACAAGCCGGCCAGGGCGGTTATTGAGAACAAATACTCTCGGAGTGGAAATATATTAAATCAGGCCTCACTGTAAATTCCAGCCGAGTAACTTGCTAAACTAAACAGCCGGGTGACCCGCTGCCTTGGGGGTAAGCCGGGGCCGCGGGCCTGGGGGGCTCTTGGCTCCCTCTGAACTGTTTGACAAATGGAAACTCGGGGGCTGGAGAGATAGCACAGCGGGTAGGGCGTTTGCCTTGCACGCGGCCTTGCACTGGGTTCAAATCCCAGCATCCCATATGGTCCCCTGAGCACCGCCAGGGGTGATTCCTGAGTGCAGAGTCAGAAGTAACCCCTGTGCATCACCAGGTGTGACCCAAAAAAAGAAAAAAAAAAGGAAACTCGGCGAGTCCTGACGCTTCCAGCTGGGGGGAAGAGGAAGAGGAAAGGGAGCGGGAGCAGGGGACCCACCTCGCCCCTGCAGTTCTGCATTTCTCCGCAAGCCTCTGGCCCCTGCGCCGGCCTCACCCACCCTGCCAGCCGCAGCCGGGGGCCTGGGCAGTGAGGGCGGACGAGGCAAAGAGCCTGGGGAAGCCAGAGGCCAAGAGTGTGTCCGTCGTCCCACGGGCGAACGCCCTGCTGAGCTCAGGGGGGCACAATGACAAGGACAGTGCACCCCCAGCTCCGGGGACCCCGACAAGGCCTCAGTGACGTCACTGCGAGACGCCACAATGCAAAGTGAGTGTCACCAACGACACAAAGGAATGATTCTGAGCCTGCTAAGAGGCCGGGGTGCGAGTGGGGAGCAGGGGCCAGTGGTGGACGGAGGTGACCTGACGCTGGGGCCGGTGGGAGACGCAACACCGGGCATGACTGCAGGGTGAACAGATGTGCAGATCACAGTGTTTCAATAAAGAGGCGCCTGGACGTGCTAATAGCCCGGGTTATCAGCTCCATTACGCCTGTTAACACGCAGTTCGTCAAAACGGCAGGATCCACTGCACAGCCCGCGAGGGCCGAACACGGCTTGGAAGAGGAGCACTGTCCCCGCGGGGTGACAGTGGGGGCCCGAGGCCCGAGAGGCGGGGGCCCAGCCTGAGGCCTGCCGGCAGGACGGGCATGAAGGCACCCGGACACCCTCTGCCGTCCTACAGCGCCGCCTCCTCCTGCCTCAAAGTTCTCAGACACCAGTGAAGGGAGACGAGGTGCTGGGGGCCAGCGGGGTGCCGGGCAGGACCCGCTCGCCACGGGGTCAGCAGACCCGGAGCCTCGTCCTCGGCTCCTCGCCACCCGCCTTGCCCACGGGCCTGGGAGCCCTCTCGGCCTCATGGGACGAGACGCTTCCAGAGCGGAAACCGGAATCTCTGTGTCAGGCCTCCCGGTCTCTCGGCGGGGGCCCTTGCGGGGGGGGAGCTGCTGCCTCCACCGGGGCCCCGCCCTGTCTGGCTCACAGGCGGCGGGCAGGGACAGGCCCCCTTTGTCACGGAGGCCCCGACAGGCGCGACAGCTCCAGCTGGAGCGGGGAGATGAGGTCCGACGTGGCCCGGCCATTGGCATCTGCTGCTGGCCCGCGGGGCGACATTCATCTCGCGTCACGGGAACGCGGGAGGGGCAGTGAGCGGCGGGACGTGGGCCGGGACACGGCCTGTGACTCGGGATTCCTCGGGCAGCGCGGAGAGGGGGCGGAAGGCCTGGGCCCCCCAGCCCCCTCCCTGCTGCTCCTGCTCAACGCTGCCAATCCTGCTCCAGTGAGGCCCCCTCCCTGCACCCCTGTTGCCGTGGTCCCCAGGGCTCCCCCAGACTCTGCACCCCACAC
Source organism: Sorex araneus (assembly GCF_027595985.1). Lineage (NCBI taxonomy): Eukaryota > Metazoa > Chordata > Mammalia > Eulipotyphla > Soricidae > Sorex > Sorex araneus. The sequence goes on from NC_073312.1 coordinate 3,067,069, forward strand.
CCCACGTCTGCCCGTGCGACCCCGGCACACCCCAACACCTCCCTGCACGCCCACATGCCGTCTGCGGGGCGGGATGTGAAGACGCCCCCCCCCTCCGAGGACTATTTCTGGGCCTGGAGCCCCCCAGGGATCCCCCTGCTGAGCGCGGCCCGCGCCCTCACAGGCCCCTCACAGGACAGATGCCCCCAGGCGGGAGGCAGGGGTCGTGTCCACTGCTCTGGGGCCGGTGCAGCCAGCTGCAGTTAACGACTCGAGTGATGACCCCCAGGTGAAAACTCGGGGCGACCCCTGACCCCTAAATCCTGACAAGAGGGTGAGAGCAGCAGGGTCAGCACGGCCGGGGTTGAGGCCGCCAGGGGCCAGCCGGAGCTGCCCTGGCCGTGTCCTGCAACCGGCCCCACGGCCACCTGGCGAAGACGGGGAAAGTTCCAGAACAAGCTGCTAGGGAGTGTCTGGCCTCTGCCAAGGGCATGTCCCCAGCCAGACCCTCCCGGGCCTACGGTGCCCACCCGGCCCTCGCTGTCCTTCCAGGCCCACGCTATGCCCCCCGTGCCCAGCAGCCCCCACGGTGCGGGGTCCGAGCTGCCCCAGAGCCCCGGTGCTCTCCCCGCCCCCACGGGACAGAGTGTGGCAGGGCTGTGGGCACAGTCAGTGGGAACGGCGCTGTCCCCGCTGGACGGCCCGCGAGAGGGTGAGCCCAGAGCGGCCCGGGCAGCCAGACCGCGGTCAGGGCCCGCCTCAGCGGCGCGGTCAGCGGGGACACCCTGGCCTCCCGCAGCCCCAGGTCTCCGTGATCCGGGCAGGTGCCTCCTTGCAGGACTTTTGCTTTAGACCCTTAGGATCTGTCCAGCACAGAGACCCAGCGCCCGGGGGTCGATTTCTCCTGCAATCAGCCGACCTGGACGGGGCGACACGCCTTCCCCCCCCCCCCACCCGTGGCGCTCGGCCGGGGGCTCAGTCTGCTCTGAGCAGCCGACAGGCCCGGGACGGGCCGAATCCTGCCTGTGAGGCCCAGCGAAAGGTCATCCAGGAAGCAGCCAGAGCCGGGGCCCCAGACAAGGGCCGGCTGTGAGGAGGGGAGGGGTCGGTGCTCGAGAGGGGTGGGACTAGACTCTCCTGGTGCCCTGGTGTCGTGTGCTGGTCTCCAGCCACCCGGGCGACACCATCCTGTCAGCCCGGCGTCATCCCCACCCGACAGCTGCAGAAACACTCGCAGGGGCCCGGCACTGGGGGCCCAGGAGCTCCGGGAGAGACACAGCCGGACTTCGGGGAGCCTGACAGCCTGTCCCCTGGCTTCCTGCTGGGGGACTATTGTGTGCGTGTGTATGTATGTGTGCTTGTATATGTATGTGTGCGTGAGTGTGTATGTATATGTGCATGTGCGTGTGTGCAAGCATGTGTATGCATATGTGTGTACATGTGTGTATGTATGTATGCATTGTGTGTATGTGAGTGTGTGCACATGTGTGTGTGCATGTGTATGCAGGTGCACACATGTGTATGTCCATGGGCTGCTGCGCGCATGTGTACATGTGTGTATGCATGTGTACATGCATGTGTGCACATGTCTGAGTATGTGTGTGCACGTGCACACAGGTGTATGCATGTGTGTACACGTGAGTGTGCGCATGTGTGCATCTGTGCACATGTGTGTATATGCATGTGTGTGTACACATGTGTGTGTGTTGGGGGTGGTTCCAAGCCAGTCCCCAGCCCAAGTGCCCGTTGTGCGTGCTGCAACCCTAGCCTAGGGTGTGCCCCGCAGTCTCGCAAAGGCTTTGCCCCCCGGAGCCTTCCCGCCCCGCCAGGCTGGCCGAGAGCCTTTCAGAGCTGCCTCTCCGCTGAGATCAGCTGCGTTTCTCGTCTCTGAATTAAATAGGAGGCAATTTGAATAAAACCCAAGAGTAGGGGATATCTGCTTCGTGCAATAAATGGATTATAAACATCCAGGTCTTAAAAAAACAAGAGACATCCCCCGTTATTTAATTTTCGGTCAAGCTTAATTATTACGCCAAGAGCAAAAAGCACGCCTGCCTTCTCGGGGCGGAGGGAGGGGCTCAGAAGCTTGACGAAGGGGCCCGGACCCGAGCACGGTGCGCCAGGGGCCCTTCTCCTGAGGGCCTCAGGGTGCCAAGGCCAGGCGCGAGGCAATGTCCTTCTTACACCTCGAAGCTTCCAGAGCGGTCAGTGGCTCTGGGAGCCGCGCCCGTCATTTCTCCGGGAGAGCCACCCAGAACTCGGGTGGTCCTGGGCGGGGCCCCGAGAGGGGTCGGGCTGTGGACAGTCTCAGGTCCGGCCTGCGGGGCTGCACGGAGGCTCAGTGGGCAGAGATGCTGCCCTGAAGCGCCTGAGCGGGTCAAGGCGCCGGGCCGGGCGCGGGCGACGCTCACCCGAGGCTGCTCATTCACTGCCTTTAATTCCAACTGCCCTGGAAAACAAGGTTTATGTTTTTGCCCTCGGTCGTCTGCGACTTGTGCCAGGACAGAGTTCCTGCCCACAGCTGCTGCGGGACCATCTCACAGCTGGAGAAGTGACTCCAGGTGTGCTTACAACATCTCAGCGCAGTAAGAACCCCACGTGGTCTTATTTTTTATCTCTCAGTTCGGGGTCCGCATCCTGCAGTGCTCAGGGCTCAAAGATCACTCCTGGCAGGACGCCGGGGCCCCATGGGTTGTTGGGGGCCGAACTCAGATCTGCTGTGTGCAAGGCAAGGGCAGGCATCCCAAAGCCCTGGCGTGGGTTAAACCCCAGGCCCCGAGGAGAGGGAGGGGAAAGGCCTGGAGAGGAAGTCACCCCAGGCCTCCCCTGCGCCCCCTCACAGGAGACGCGGCCAAACAGCCACGCGTGGGCGACGCGGTGCCTTAAAGACAACGCCGCCCCCAGCTCTGCGATCTCAGCCAGGGAGCACCACTCAGCCCAGGGAGCATCTCTGAGCCAAGGGAGCACCTCTGGGCCCAGGGAGCACCAAAACAGCTGGACACACAAATAACCCGTGTCAGCAGGGACACCTCGACACACACAGAAATGAAGCACAAGGCACAAACGATGCCAAGGCAGCTGACCGCTGAGGCCACCCCCGGCAGGTCTCCACGGGAGAACATGGTACTCTCCAGGGACGCGTGGAACTGCACCGCGGACATGAGAGAAGGCTGGTGCCACAGGGGCGGGGAGGGGAGAGCGGCGGGGGCACGCGGGAAGCAACATGGGGGAAACACTCGGTGACGGCGTGAGGGACTAATACACAGACGCACACGGGGAAGAGGGCAATGAGCGCGCACACACGCACACACACCTGCAGTGAGGACATGAATACACGCACGCACACGCACGCTACTTCTGCACACGCCACATGTGGCTTTAGCTGCGTGCCCCATTTCCTCTGACCCCGTTTTCCAGTGAGGCACTGGACGCGATGAAGGAGTCGGCGACTCCCGCCAGAGCTTCCCACGCATGCTGTGCACCGACGGGGCGGCACTGACGGACACGCAAAGACCCGCAGGGACACGGGCTCACCTGTCCTCAGCAGGAGGCCGCACACAGCCCGAGTTCAACATTTCATCGGCAGGAAGAGAAAACCCGGAGCAAGGTGGGACGCGGACGCCCCAAACCCCAGCTGGGCTGATGAGAAGGAGCCATGAAGGCAGGCGGCGGTCAGTGGCCTCGGCGGGGAGGGGACGCGACGGTGGTCAGTGGGCCTCAGTGGGGAGGGGACGTGACGGTGGTCAGTGGGCCTCGGCGGGGAGGGGACGCGACGGTGGTCAGTGGGCCTCAGTGGGGAGGGGACGTGACGGTGGTCAGTGGGCCTCGGCGGGGAGGGGACACGACGGTGGTCAATGGGCGTCAGTGGGGAGGGGACGTGACGGTGGTCAGTGGGCCTCGGCGGGGAGGGGACGCGACGGTGGTCAGTGGGCCTCAGTGGGGAGGGGACGTGACGGTGGTCAGTGGGCCTCGGCGGGGAGGGGACACGACGGTGGTCAATGGGCGTCAGTGGGGAGGGGACGTGACGGTGGTCAGTGGGCCTCGGCGGGGAGGGGACACGACGGTGGTCAGTGGGCCTCGGCGGGGAGGGGACGCGACGGTGGTCAGTGGCCTCGGCGGGGAGGGGATGCGACGGTGGTCAGTGGGCCTCAGTGGGGAGGGGACGTGACGGTGGTCAGTGGGCCTCAGTGGGGAGGGGACGTGACGGTGGTCAGTGGGCCTCGGCGGGGAGGGGACGCGACGGTGGTCAGTGGGCCTCGGCGGGGAGGGGGCACGACGGTGGTCAGTGGGTCTTGGCGGGGAGGGGACACGGCAGTGGTCAGTGGGCCTTGGCGGGGAGGGGACACGACGGTGGTCAGTGGGCCTCGGCGGGGAGGGGACGTGACGGTGGTCAGTGGGCCTCGGCGGGGAGGGGGCACGACGGTGGTCAGTGGGCCTCGGCGGGGAGGGGACGTGACGGTGGTCAGTGGGCCTCGGCGGGGAGGGGACGCGACGGTGGTCAGTGGGCCTCGGCAGGGAGGGGACGCGACGGTGGTCAGTGGGCCTCAGTGGGGAGGGGACGTGACGGTGGTCAGTGGGCCTCGGCGGGGAGGGGACGCGACGGTGGTCAATGGGCGTCAGTGGGGAGGGGACGCGACGGTGGTCAGTGGGCCTCGGCGGGGAGGGGACACGACGGTGGTCAGTGGGTCTTGGCAGGGAGGGGACACGACGGTGGTCAGTGGGCCTTGGCGGGGAGGGGGCACGACAGTGGTCAGTGGGCCTCGGCGGGGAGGGGGCACGACGGTGGTCAGTGGGTCTTGGCGGGGAGGGGACACGGCAGTGGTCAGTGGGCCTTGGCAGGGAGGGGACACGACGGTGGTCAGTGGGCCTCGGCGGGGAGGGGACGTGACGGTGGTCAGTGGGCCTCGGCGGGGAGGGGGCACGACGGTGGTCAGTGGGCCTCGGCGGGGAGGGGACGTGACGGTGGTCAGTGGGCCTCGGCGGGGAGGGGACACGACGGTGGTCAGTGGGCCTCGGCGGGGAGGGGGCACGACGGTGGTCAGTGGGTCTTGGCGGGGAGGGGACACGGCAGTGGTCAGTGGGCCTTGGCGGGGAGGGGACACGACGGTGGTCAGTGGGCCTCGGCAGGGGGCCGCTCTCTGGGCCGGCTCGGGGGCTGCCCAGGCCGCACCGGCACCACAGGGCACGCGAGGAGCCTCGTACTCACTTGTTCTGCACCATGTTCATGATGACCCAGTCGAAGGGGTACACGTTCTTCCCGATCAGGTTCTTAAACATGATGAACGTCTCCATGAGGAAATCCTGGGGAGAGGCGAGACATGAGGCCGGCAAAGGCGGAGCCCAGGATCCCCCGGCCCGCCCCACCGAACCAGCCGGCCCGCAAAGGCAGAGCCGCAATATCTGCCCCACACACACCTCCCACCCACCCTGAGAATCGCTTTCCGGAGGGTCCCTAAGGGCCACGGAGCCCAGCAGCTGGCTGCAGAGATCTCCCCAGACACCAGACATCTAAAGGTCAGGGTGCCCGCAGTGACACCCTACGCTACTCACAGCAAGAAGCACAGAACTGTCTAGCATTGCCTTTTCGGCAGGCTTCAGTGGTGGCAGGAAAATTCCAAATAACAATGGTGGGGCTGGTGTCGAAATCACTGTATCACTGTCATCCCGTTGATCAATGATTTATTTGATCACTGATTACTCGAGTGGCCCAGTAACATCTCCATTCACCCTAGCCCTGAGATTTTAGCAGTCTCTCTTTACTCGTCCTTCCCAATGGTTCCGCATTAGAAGCTCTTCAGGGTCAGGGGAATGAGACCATCATTGTTACTGTATCTGGCTTAAGAATACGCCACGGGGAGCTTGCCAGGCTCTCCCGTGTGGGCAGGAAGCTCTCGGTAGCTTGCCAGGTTCTCCGAGAGGGAGAACTCGGCTATCGGTGTTGAGATATCGAATGTAATCAAAGCAGAGAGTGTTGTGGAAAGTGTCTGCCACACAGGCCGGGGGAGGGCTGGGATGGGCGGGACACGGGGGGCACTGGTGGTGGGGAATGTGCGCTGGTGGAGGCTGGTGTTTGATCATTGTACGACCAAACTCAAGCAAGAAAGCCTGTAACTGTATCTCACAGGGATCCAATTAAGAAAAACAAACCCTCTTCCTCACCCGCCACAGGACACGCAGGCCATAGCCCCGTCCCGGGCCCTCTGAGTGAGTCTCCGCTATGAACACGGCCGGGGCCGTGGGGGGCCGCTCTCCTGGGGGGAGGGGCTCACACACACTCCTGCCAGCAGAACCCCTAGGCCCACCTGGGCCACAGAGCCCGGGCCACCAGGCCGACGCGGCCATCACAGCCACGGCCTTGAAGCGCCCAGCCAGTGTCTACCCCTCGCCCCCGCCATGCTGCCTGTCCACGGCAGGACCCCCCCTTCCTAAGGGGTCCATCTCACACGGGTCAGAAGTCAGAGAGTTTCTGGCCCGTCTCCTTGGCCCTTGCTCTGAGCTAGGAGGGGAGAGCCAGAGGCTCCGGGGGGCGGGCGGGGGCAGAGAACGCCCCCCTGCGGGCCCCTCGCAGAGAGCAGCCAGACGGGAACCCAGTCAGGTGCGAGAAGGCGTGGCCAGAGACGGCCGAGGGTGGGTGCTTCTCATTTATTTAATCTGCTGAATCATAATTAGGTGCAATGGCTGTGGAGACCGAGGTGCTGAGCGGAATCCCAAGCGCTGAGCAGGGCTGTGTGCAGAGCCGGGCGGGGCCGGCGGCGGCGGGAAGGGCCGGGAAGGGACGATGCCTCCAGGCCAGGTGCCGCGCGGTGCCCCCTCGGCTGTCCTGGCGGCCGGGCACGAGAGGCCCCTGCCACAGACTGGGCAGGGAGCAGCCGCGGGCAGCCCGGCCTGAGTGCCCACTCGGGGCTGAGGTTGGGGGGGACGCCGGGAGGGGGTCCCGGCACGCACGGCCCCCGGGCACCGCGGACAGCGGCCCCCAGAAGTCACCACCCTCCCAGCTGATGGCATGGCCCGGCCCGCGCAGGGGGGTGTGGGAGCTCCGGATTGTTCCGGAAGGCAAGGCTGTCTTCCCGGAGACGGGTCCTGCACTCCCTCCCTGGCCAGCTGGGGCGCTCCGGGGCTCTGCGGATCCGACAGGACCGCCGGGCCGGGCCGGGCTGAGGCTTCCCAGGACCCGGTGGGGGTCGGAGCCCCGAGGGGCTGCAGGGGTGCAGCAGGCTGGCGCCCTGTCCCCACGGGAGTGAAGGGGTGCAGGGGCGCTGGGGAGAGCTCTGACCTCGCCGCAAGGCTGAGCCGCTGCCGAGCGGCATCTGCTGGACGACGGGACAGCACAGAAAGCCCAGCTGCAGCTTTAACTCAGCCTCCAGAGGACTCCGGAACCTTCTAGAGGCTTCCAGACACTTCCCAAAGCCTCCAAAGGCCACTTCTCCTCTCTGCCTCCACCCGGCCTCCATCCTGCACAGTGGCCGTCCGGGCCACAGTGCACTCAGCCCGGTGGGCCCCAGGGCAGGTGGCCCAGTAGCGTCCAGTCCCGGAGAGACCCGGGTGCCGGCCGGCCCCTTCTCTCCCCACAGGGGCCTCAGGGATCCTCAGGAGAGAGGTCTCAGAGCTGAGACCCTCTCCCCGCACTGGTGGCCAGCACTGGAGGGGCCACTCTCCCGTGGGAACCGAGTCAGGGGCTGACTCTGTGTCCAGCCTCCTACTTCTGGATCAGCCTTCGCCCCTCGACACAGTGCTCACTAGCAGGCAGAGGGTGGGCGTGGCTGCCGGGGGGGACCCCGGAAGTGGCAGCTGTGAGTGGGACTCTGGGCTGGACGGTGGCTGTGACTGAACGGCCGTGACTCATCCTTGAATAACGGCTTGAGCGGGACCCAGGAAACCACGGCGGAGACGCTTCCGACGGGATCCCAGTCAGCTCTGAGCCGGGCCGTCGCCGCAGGGGGCAATGGCCGAATCCTCCCCAGAGACGGTGAGCGGGGAGTGCCCCACCGGGCACTGCGCTGGGCGCACCGGCTCGTCGCCCTGCGGCATAAACCCCTCCCCTCCCCCCAGAAGCACAAATGCTGGTTCATAAGAGAACCGAGTTGCTGGCAAGGAACCGATTCTCTGAACTGCGCCTCCAGGAAAAGTCCCCTGGGAAATCAGGACCCGGACAAGATTTAAGGGTCTCATCAGGCACGGCGGTGCGAGGGGTGGCCATCCGCCAGGCAGCGGGCAGGGGGGGACGCCCATCCGTCCGCGCCTGCGTGTACGAGCGCCTGCCCCAGCCAGACTGCCTGCTTCCCAGCGCCTGAGGGTGGGTGGGCCTGGTCGCTGACGGGGCTGAGCTGGGCTGCGGGCAGCTGGAGACCTACGTTGCTGGGCCGGGCACTGCCGCTCCCCCGGAAACCTGAGGATCACCTGGGAAGGAGCTCTGCAAACCACGCCTCCCTCTGCCTGGGCCGGAGCAAGGGCCTGGGGCACGGCTGGGATCCACCCGGGCATTCGGCGCCTCTCGGATCAAATCTGCTTCCCTCTCCCACTTCCTCACGGAACCCTGGGCCCCGGGCAGCTCGGCCGTGTGGGCACCAGCCCCCGGGCCAGTCACCGGCACCGACACTCTGGTCCCTTCACTCTTTTTTTTTTTTTTGTCCTTTTGCTTTTTTTTGGGTCACACCCAGCCATGCCCAGGGGTTCCTCCTGGCTCTGTACTCAGGGATAATTACTCCTGGTGGGGCTCGGGGGCCCCTCTGGGATGCCGGGGAGCGAAGCCGGGTCGGCAGCACACAAGGCAAACGCCCTCCCCGCCGGACTCTCGCTCCGGGCCCTGGTCCCGTCACTCTTCCTACCCAAGGAAAACTGTAGGGTTTTAAGGTGTCGCCCACTCGAGTGGTCCTCGGAGAGTTAACGGAGTATGCACACACGGAGCTAGACGACATGTGACTGCGGGCTTGCTCGTGTGTGTGTGTGTGTGTGTGTGTGTGTGTGTGTGTGTGTGTGTGGTGGCAACAACCAACGAGGGAAGTGTTATTCACCACAATCCTTTGAGTTTGGGGAAGGGGACAGGGTCAGGTGCTGACCTGATGCCCCCAGCTCAGCCGGATCCCCTGCATCACTGAGTAGGGGCCGCCCTGGCCAGGCCTGAGCACCGCCAGGTGAGACCCCAGACACCAATGCCCTGGTGGGCACTGGCCCCACCTCCTCGGGGCCAGGCTGGCTGAGCACTGCCAGGATGAGCCCCAACTTCCCGAACACACTTGGGGGTCCCCGGCTCCAGTCGGGAATGTCGGGAAGCCGCCCCGCGCGCTGCCCAGGGAACCCCGGGGCGGGCGGGCTGCCGTCCCGACGGCCTCGCCCAGCCGCCAGGCCTCAGGGCAGCCCTGCGTGGCAGCCCCGCCAACAAGTCGGTGCTCGGCCGTTAGCCGAGACCCCAGGGGGGGGGATCCCTGAGTCCCCATCGCCCAGCTGAGCCGCGTGGTGGCTGCGGCAGGCAGGGCTGTGGTGAGCTGGAGACGGGCCCTGAGCACCCGCGGTGAGAGCAACAGAGAGGAGGGTTGGCCGCGGGCAGGGGGTGGCCCAGACCCCGGTGCCCGCCCCGGAGCCCCCGCCTCCCTCAGAGCACCTCCAGGCGCGAAGCCCACTCAACAAAGACTCCTGGGCCCGAGAGAGGGGTCGGGGGGTGGGTGCTCGTCTGGCACAAGCTGACCCGGGTTCGCTCCCCGACACCACACAGGGTCCCCCACGCCCCGCCGGGAGTGACCCCTGCGCACCAGGGTGTGGCCCCGCAGCCAAGGCAAATAAATCAATTTTAAAAAGTTTTAAATGAGTTTAAACAAGGTAAGGCCCCAAAGGGACTCCCGCTCGAGTGGACAGCTGGGGAATGGACTGGGCTCGGGGTCCCCAGGACCAGGGGCCCCCGGTGCCGGGGGAGGCAGTGGGAGCAGGACAGAAGGGGCTCCTCGGGGCCGAGTGCCCACAGAGCAAGCGGCTGGCCAGGCCTGTCTGTCACCCCTTTCCCGCAGCCTGACGTCACAGGGACCCCCTGCAGTGCCCCGGCGGGGCGGGGAAGGGCCACTCACCACCACGTCCGTCCTCATTTTCCCGAAAGTCTTGATCAGATGGGCGTAATGATAATCTTCCATCTGCCGCAAGATCGCCGTCATGCAGGCCACGAAGTTTCCCTGCGGAGGAAGAAGTGCAGACGGTCAGACAGTCAGACGGTCAGACGGTCAGATGGAGGACAGCTGCCGGGAGCAAGAAGGGAGGGTGGGACCCCTCCCGGAGTAGCCATGGGCCCGCCCCGAGCGACCCGCACATCCAGCTCAGCCTCTGTCCGGGCCGGCGTGCCCGCCCCTCGCTGGACAGACCCAGGCTGGGAAAACTTGTCGTTGCTCCTCTCAGGAGCAAGACTCAGGGTGGGGACGGGAGGCCCGGCCCGTGAGCCGGAACCATCCGGAAGGCGCCGGTCCTCTCCCAGACCCGCTGCCTGGCCGTGCCTCTCCCTGCAGGCCCCGGCCTCGCCTTTCACTACTCAGAACACGCTGCCCCCGGTGGGTCCCACTGGAGACCATCCACCGGAGGCCCGGAGAGACGCCTGGGCCCGGAGGGAAACGGAGGCGGGGGGGCGGGGGCTACCCCAGCCAGAGCCGAGGGAAGAAGGAAGGAGCTGACCCGCCGCACGCTCCCCCTACATGAACGATGTCGTGCGAAACGCAGGACGGACACTATCTCCCACGAAAGCAGGCGAGAACCCTGGGGTGAGGCACCCTTCAGGCCGCCAACCAGGTCCCCGGACGGCGCCCGTGCGGTAACTGTCCCCCTCAGAGCACCTGCATGCCGCGAGACAGCCCCACTCGTCTAGACGCGTGCTCTCCCGCGGGACGCGCCGGCCCTGCGCCTCCGGATCCATTTTCTCTCGGGGCAGACACAGGGCGTCCACGTGAGGCCTCCGAGGGGAAACTGAGCCAGCAGGAGCACGACGACGTGGCACGACGACGCGGCATCTCCCACGTGCCCGGAGACGTGAGTGATCTGTGACCGCGGAGTGCTGGGACGTAGCTCCCACACCGGCAAGCTGCGGACGAGCTAAGCAGCGCCGGCTCGCCGTGGGGCGCGGGCCGAGCCAAGTCTGGGCCGAGCACATGCCTTCGAAATAACATACAATTCTCTGGCCTCCCGGGGGCCCGCGACTGGCCTGGAATCTTCCCTGCGCCTCGGAAGATGCTCCCTCCCGGACAGTGCTCTTCCTGAGCGCCCACGCTGAGAGGTGAGGGGTCCTCAGAACGGGCTGGACTCACATGGCCGCCGGCCCCCTCTGACGGGCAGGGCCCCCCACCCCCACCCTCTGGACAGGCACCTGGCAAGGCTCGGTCCAGCCCTGCCACTGCAGGGGGTCGGACACAGGAGCTCAGACTGCAGCTCTGCCCCCAATGGGGCACACTGGGAAGCCCGAATGCTCGCGGGATGAGGAGCACTCCGGGAGCACGGAGAGGCCAGGCAGGAGAGCACGGCGACTTTCGTCCCATAATGGGGACATCGAGCTCGCTAGACTCTGCCGGGGAGAAACGAGAGCCGCCCCAGAGCAACACGGGGCAGGGCGGGGCGGGGGGCGGAGGGCGTGGGCATGGCGTGCCTGGGCGGGAGGGGGCTCCGTCCTGGGGTCCAGGAATGCCCCTGGGCACCGGGAGCAGGCAGGCGTGTCCGGCTGTCACCTGTGCAAAGGCCGGGACGCCGGGCAGGCTTGGGAACACGCGATGGCTCCCAGGACAGCTCGCGGAGGTGGCCGGCTGGCCATGCTCAGTGAGGGGCCCGCGGCCAGGGAAGGGCTCCCAAGCAGCAGTGAGGGGCAGCGAAAGGAAACGTGTTCCCCAGGCCGGGCAGCGGACAACTTCCGGGGCCCTTGGCCGTGCATCTGCTGACACGGGGTCGTGGAGCTCCAAGACTTGGGGCGGCGCAGACCAGGGCTGGGAGACGTGCCTCCGGCTTCCCTCGGGCACGAAGCAGTGCGGGGAGGGCGGAGCAGCCAGGCCCGCCACAGAGACGAGGCAGGGCCCCGCCTCCGAGACCAGGCTAGGAACTTCCTCAGCAACGGAGGCGGAATGACGGGCCCTGAAGCTCGCCAGAATACTGGTGAAGTATCGGAGAGCTGATCAGGGCCGCGTGGGTACAGCCGGGCCCCTCCACACCGCGGTGTGTGTGTGTGTGTGTGTGTGTGTGTGTGTGTGTGTGTGTGTGTGTAGGACAGACATTATTCTACCTTTTTTCTTCTTCTTCCTTTTTTTTTTTTTTTGCTTTTTGGGTCATACCCAGTGATCCACAGGAGTCACTCCTGGCTCTGTACTCGGGAATTACTCCTGGCAGTGCTCGGGGGACCCTATGGGATGCTGGGACTCGAACCTGGGTCCCCCATGTGCATGGCAAACGCCCTCCCCGCTGTGCTATCGCTCCAGCCCCCATTCTACCCTCTTCTAAACGCCATCTGGCAACAGGTTTGAAGAGCACTGGGGGGAGACAGGCGCCTCCTCGGAGACCCTCACCCACCACCGCGATTCAAACCAGGAAGCCCAGCACCCAGGGGGTGCTCACGGCAGCACCAGCCAACGATCCAGCTCAACGGCAAGAAACTGCACGAGTCACAAGTTGTTCTCAGGGCTGTGAGGAAAGCACAGACGGTCCCGCTCAATCCCACCCCAGACAGAGAAGGAGACGATGTCTCGGCCAGCGGGAGAGGGGGCACGGGGGAGGGCGCGGCCTCGTGTGCGGCCCACCCTGCTCCACATACAGCCCCTGGAGCACAGCCAGGGGCGACCTCGAGCAGGGCCGGCCCTGAACACCAACAAGACCCCCGCCCCCTGCCCAAGCAAGACCCAGATGAACAACAAAAGGCGTCTCAGTTACCGCACCAGAAACCACCGTCTGGAACAAACCTACAAGGGAAACTCCGGCTACCGGAAACTGAAATCAAACCGGCTGTCGTGTATTTTCCTTCGCTAAGTCATGCAACAAACCACTGTCACCGTGAGACATGACGCGGCTGAAACATCAAGCAGACAAATGAGTCGCAAGGTTGGAGCATTTCAACTGCATGAAGAAAACGGGGAACAAAACTGGAGGCGATGATGATACACACTTCAGCCACGCGAGGGATGGCGAGCCGGAGGAGAGAGAAAGCCCAGAGACCGCTAGGAGATGCCAGGGCGTCACTGGACTGGAGGATGAGCCCACGGACGTCTCAGAAACAGAAAATACGCCAATATTTTCACGCGGATTCTGGAGGGAGGGGAAAGAACTCGGCCCAAGCTGCAACACTCCTACCCGCGAGAACCCTCCGAGCCCCCTGCCGCCCCCCACCCCTCCACACCACCCTCCCCCCCCACCCCGCCCCATGCTGCTGCTACTGCCTCGGCCCCTTCTCCAAACTCTGAGCCCTTCGAGAGCGGCACTCGAAGTCCCAGAGCTGAATCTCTTCGGGCCCCACATGTACTGGACAGATGGGTGGTCAGGGAGACGGGGGGATGGGATGGGGGGGGAGGCAGGCAGAACGGGGGACAGGTGGGGTGAAAGGAGAGGAGGGGGGACAGGCAAGGGAGCAGAGGCAGGCTGGGGGGAGACGGGAGTGATGACAGCGGTGACAGGTGGGACGGAGACAGGCGGAATGATGACAGATGGTGCCGACAGGTGGGGTGGACGAGGACATCGCCTGGCGGAGACCAAGGTCAAAGGAAGAGGGATGGAGGGACCACACAGCCGGGAGGGCAGTGGCCTTGCACGCGGCTGACCCGGGTTCGACCCCTGCCACCCCAGAGGCCTCCCTGAGCACAGAGCCAGGGCCGTGCCCCGCCCCCCGTAAGGGCATCTGGGGAGTAGAGTGCAGGGGTCTGCCTCCCCACACTGCCCGCCACACGGGGCTCTGCCCGAGGCGTGGCTGCAAGGCCAGGGCGGCCGGGCCCGGGGGTGGTGGGCACCACCCAGGGGTGCCCCAGGGGCCGCATTCACCGGCCGGGCCTGCCGTGGACTAGAGGGTGATTCCCCGGCAGCCCAGTGGCCAGGGAGCTGGCTCGAGCACAGCGGCCCCCGCGCCCAGCCGGTGTGGGGAGCTCAGGGTCCGCGCGACCCCGGGACGGGGCCCTTCCCCGCGCTCTGCGGGCCGGCCCGTGTGTGCGAGGCAGGGGCAGCCCGGAGGCGTGGCGGGCCGGCGAGGGCGCCACTTGCCACTTTGGGGACCCCCCTCCGTGCCCGGTGCCTGAGAGGGTCTCAGACACGCCAGCGTCCCGACAGGCGACACGTGCTGTCCGTCACACGCTTGCAGTCCAAGGGGGCGGGCGACGGCCCTCCTACCCGCCTGCACGCCCAAGGGCGGGAGCGAGCCTCGCGCGGCTTCCTGCTTGCTTATTTACGCAGGACGACCCCGGTAGGGTGGAGGGGAGAGGGGCCAGGTGGGTTCTGGGGATTCCAAACGTTCTCTGGGACCGCTGGGACGGCGGCCAGCTAAGGAGCCGTGCGGGGCAGCTTCTGGGGAGGGGAGCGTCGAGGAGCCGTCGGTCTGCACGGGGGCGGGGGACCTGCACCAGACCCGGGGCTGGATTCCTGGGGACAGAGGCCGAGCACCTGTGGGAGCAGAAACCTCCCAGGGGAGCCAGAGGGGAAGCGGCTCCGGGTCTGAGCTGCCGCCGGGACGCCAAGAGGAGGGGCGCGGGCAGCGGGGCCCCCAGCGGCAGGCAGGGCCCGCGCCATTGGCAGGCGCCAGGACTCACACCGAGTTTCCATAGAGACCTGCCTGCCAACGCGCGCCACCGAACAAATTAAAGTCGATTCAAACGTGCGTTCGTCTCGGCTCGCTCACGTCCGGCTGATGGGAGGGAAGGTTTCGTTCCCTCCCACCCACGGGTGCCAAAGGGCGAGAGAGACGCGACGGAAGGCAAGGGAATGCTGGGAGCTACGGAACAGGGAATGGCCGGGGGCCTGGAGGGGGGGGGGGAGTCTCTCGGGGGAACCCCGGGACCCCGGCGAGGGCCTGGACGGGCTCGGACAGAGAGACCCCCGAGGAGGGTCAGCCACCCAGGGAGGGCACTGCCCCCTCCTCCCGGGCGCTGCGGGCGGAGTGGCCGGCGTCACCTGCCGGGAGGGGCCGATGTCACCTGTCGGGCCGGCGCTGACACACCCTCTTAGCCGGGAGAGAGCCCCTCCCTGTCCCTGCCCCCAGCCCCAGCCACAGAGGACCCGAGCTCGGGCTGCACCAGGAAACGGGCCAGCATCCGAGCAACAGGACGGCCCACGGGGAGACCCCCCTCTCCTGGGGCGCACGGCCAACAGGCGGGGGGGCTGCAGAACCCCAGAGCCCCGTCCACCTCGCAGCAGCAACACACCGACAGAAACAGCCTTCACAGCGAGGGAAGCCCAGGCCCGTTGTGACCCGCTCCAGGCAGGGCACAGGGAGGCCGGGCAGGCTGGCGCTGGTCGATGGCTTCAGCGTGACGGCGCCAGTCAGGACCCCGGGCAGCTGTACACCGAGCCCAGAGGGTCCGGCCGCGAGCGGCCCCCCCCACCCCCGGCACAGGCTCCTGACAGGCAAAGCTGGAAGGCAGAAGGCAGGTCGGCTGCGGGAACTGCGGGTCCGGGGAACGGGGAGCGACTGTCAGGGTCGAGCCTCCTCACGGGGCAACGACACCCCAAAGCTGATGCTGACAGCGTTAACCAACCCTGTGGTCTACGGAAACCCGTTCTAAACAGGGGATTTTCACAGCCGATGGATATTTCCATTGATTTAAATGTCAAGATTTGTAAAAAAGTGTAAGTTAACTGCGTGCCGTAAGCGAGTTAAAATGGCTCCGGGGCCCAGAGAGGGCGCCGTGTCACCGGAGGGGCGCACAGCGAGGGGAGTCTTCAGGGGAAAGAGACAGTGAGCGGTTACTAGCAGGCTGTGTGGCAGAGGAGACGCGGAGGGTGACTCCCAGGGCCCTGAAACGCTTCTCCTGGGCTTCAGACAGAAACCCAGTACCTGGGAAACTCCTTCCGAACCGAGTGATCCCGGGGATCAGGCTTCTCTGCAGACGGATGAGTGAGGGAAGGCGGTGCCCTGGGCGCTCAGGTGTGTCAGGCCCGTGTCTGAGCCTCAAAGGACGCTCCTCACTCACTCATTCACTCACACACTCACTCACACACTCACACATTCACTCACACACTCACTCACTCACACACTCACACATTCACTCACACACTCACTCACACATTCACTCACTCACACACTCACTCACACACTTACTCACTCACACACTCACTCACTCACACACTCACACATTCACTCACACTCACTCACTCACTCACACATTCACTCACACACTCACTCACTCACACTCACTCACTCACACATTCACTCACTCACACACTCACTCACTCACTCACACACTCACTCACACACTCACACATTCACTCACACACTCACTCACTCACACTCACTCACACTCACTCACACATTCACTCACTCACACACTCACTCACACTCACTCACACACTCACTCATACACTCAACTCAACTCACTCACCGCTCATTCACACACTCAACTCATTCACATACTCCTCAACTCATTCATTTGTTCGCACACTCACTCGACTCACTCAACTCACTCATTCACTCACTCATTCACATGTGCATTCACTTACTCAACTCCCTCAACTTACTCATTCACTCATCCACTTAACTCACTTATTTACCCACTTATTCATTCATTCTCTCATTCATTCACTGACTCACCCATTTCACACACACATTCATTCACTCACCCTCACTCACTTATTTACTCACTCACTCACCCACTGATTCATTTACTCATGCGCTCATTAATCCACTCCCTCCCTCCATCACTCATTTCTTTGTCCCTCATTCATTCCATCCCTGAGTGTATCATTCACTCACACCTTCATTCACTCCCTCACTCACATGATTTGGAGTCACTATGGGACTCCTGCAATTGCATCCTGGGAAATCTGAGGATTGTGCTTTGATTCTTTTCTCGTTAAAAGATACACCCCATCCCACAATACTTTACTGTATGGCTAACATTCACCGACTTCGTTTTCACAAAATCCTGCATCGCGGAGTGAGGGGTGTCCATGAGAATGAAGTCTCCCAAATTAAAGTAGCACGCGCGATAGACCACACTAATGCCATCTATTAGCTCTTTTCAACTACGAGCAACAAAATTAAGGCTGTATCTGAAATTTAAATTGAGTGCTCGGTTGAGTTCCTAGAGTGCTAGTATTTCATATCATAGCAGAGACTATAAGGTATAAAATCTAATTTTAAAAACAAAATCAATTTCAATTTTACAATGGCAGTAATTATAGGAAGACTTTCAGAGCCAAATTTTTCAAGAGGGAATATTTGGATCTTAAGTTACCCATAACAATTATTTGCTAACTTATTCAATGTAGAAAATTAAATACATATTCACATTTGTTATAAAGGGTAAAAATAAATTGCAATCCAATTTTACGTATACAATTACAGTTTACGGTATAATGAGAATATATGCTTTGTATACAGCTTCTTAATAGAATTTATTTATTGCCAACTCAAGCCAGAGAGTAGGGCAAGAGAATCCTGTTTTATTTTCATAAGCCCAGGAAATCAAATATCAGTGCCTTGGAGGGCTTAAGATTTTCCAAATCTTTCCCCGTGACACGGAGTATCTAAGCCACACTGGAACAGAAACAAGAGTAATTACGATGAATAAAATCTTGCCAGGGAAGGGAGAATCGATACACCTACACATTTCTTTTTAAATTGACTTCTGTCTATGAAGGGTGCGACTACCATTAGAGTTATCGATCAGCGAACTCCCTCTCTTTAAATCAGAAAGGTAAACTGCCCTCGGTATTATTTCTGAGTTGATAAGGCAGCGGCGTGTCTCAGACTGTGTGTGAACGCCCAGTGGGTGACCCCTAAGGCCTGAGGCACAGGAGCCACTGTGCCGTAGAAGCAGACGGCCTCTCGGCGACGGGGAGCGTGTCTTTGTTTCCAGGAGAGGTCCACAGTGGGGCCCACACTGGCCAATACCCAATGATTATTCCTGGCTTTGTGTTCAGGTGGGACCCCGCAGGGCACCGGGAACCGTACACGGGAACCACAGAGGTGCCAGGCAGAGAACCAGGGTTGGCCAAGGGTCAGGCACGTGCCCTAACCCTCGGGCTGTCTGGCCCGAGAGACTGTTTCTTCCTGTACCCGCTCACACTCTTGTCCAGCATCTCACAAACACAGTCTGGGAGCAGGGCTGGGCCCCAGGGCGAACCCCGGCTGCGAGGCCACCGTCCGTCACGGCTGTAACCCCCAGCCGGCCGGCCCCCCGCTGCAGAGGCCCACAGCGACGGCAGGGTCAGGGTCAGGACACTGTCCTGTCTGGGGAAGGGGGACTCGCCTGAGAGAGTCTGCAGAGCCCCGTCCCCACAGAGCAGGGGTGCAGGGGGAACTGGGCACGCACCCCGCACAGCCCCCGGGGTGCCAAGCCCCATGCCCCAGCCCTCTGCATTCCCCCAAGGCTAAGGACACAGGGCGAAAGGTCAGGAGCAGGGTGTGGACACGGGTGGCTGACCACAAGTGACCCCGACAAGTTACCCTGTGTGTGGAGCAATCACAGGTCACAGCCAGCAAAAGTGGTTACAGGGGGGTAGGGGGGCTGGGAGACCCTTGGGCTCGGGCCAGACTGTCGGGACATGGCCGTCCACACATGGGGAAACGGGCCACGGGTACCCCAGGAGGGAAGGAGGAGGGACAGAGAAAGCCGGGACCCACCCTGTGTCACCCAGGAGGGTGAGACTCGCTCATGTGCACAGTCCAGTGGAGGAGGCAGAGCGGACGCCTCGTCAGGACCCAAAGTGGCGGTGCCGGGGCCGTCATCACAGACTGATGGGGCCCGCCCGCGGCTGGGCTCAGGGATTCGGTCGCAGGAATCCGAGAGAGGCTTCAGCTATTGTAAGACACACTTGAGGAGAGAGGGGCGGAGAGCCTCAAGCAGCCCACGCTCACGAACGTTCACCGAGGAAAATGTTCCCAGAGCTAGGAGACAGCGGGACGGGGGCTCCCGGGGCCTCGGCAGAGAAAAGGTGCCCGGGGTGCACACGCCGTCCAAGGGCAGGGACGGTGGCCGTGACCGCCACAAAGTGCCACGCGGGTAAAATCATTCTGTCTCCTGACCAAGTTCTTCCCGTGACAAACGTGTGACGGGCATGTGACAGAGAACACGAGGGTGCCGAGTGTCCAGGCCACAAGGGCAGAGGTCTGGAGCGGTCATTTGGCCAAGAGTCGCAGCCGTCCCTGGAGTCCACTGTCTGTGGGTCAGAACCCCGTTACTGATGAACCTTGGCTTCCTCGCATAGAAGGTCAGCAGCGACCTTCAAGTCCGGCGCGCCGAGAAGGCCGGAACGGGATAAGCATCAAAGGCCGGCCGGTGAGACGGAATCCAGAAATGGACACGGGCTGGAGTGAGGATAAGATGACCCGGGAAAGACAAAAACGGGATGTTTTCAAGTCACAAAATTTATAAGCCCCCAAAATACTCATGAACGGAATAGAGAGAGAGAGAGAGAGAGAGAGAGAGAGAGAGAGAGAGAGAGAGAGAGAGAGAGAGAGAGAGAGAGAGAGAGGAGAGAGGGAGAGAGAGAGGGGAGAGAGGGGTACCATGTTCATAGTTCAAAAGAATCAATTCAGCTAAGAGGCAATTGATCCGCTGCAACAAATACTCATGTTTACTACAGGAGAGTCTGATTTCTAACTTTATATATAAAGTCAATGGATATAAGAGAGCCAAAAACACTGGACGAAATTATTGAAGGACACACTAGCTGATTTTCAGACTTGGTGAAAAGTGCAGCTATCAACATAGTGTGCTGCTGGTGAAAATACAGATAAACCAAAATGACCTGTGTTTAATTACTTTAGAATAAAGGTGCCCCCCAAAAAACGCAGTGAGTCAGGATGGTCTTTCCAAAAAATGCCATGTGGGAAGGACGAGATTAGACGCTTAGGAAGGATCCACCCGTGCCTCAGGTCATACGCAAAACCAGCTGGAAAGGCCTCACCGATCCAAACGCAGAGCTGAAATACAAGGCGAGAAAACAACAACCTCTAGGAGAAGGTTCGGAAGGAAGGCCCTGGGACGCTGGGCTTGGCAGGTTCTTCTTGGGATTTTAAAAAAAGAAAACATGGAACAAGACAAAACAGACAATAAACACTGAGAGTGGAGACCCGGACTCACTCTTTGAAAGAAAAGGATCAGAGTCTCGTCTTTCGCACGTCAAACCCAGAATAAGATGGCCCCGTGCCACCTCCTCCCTGGGGCCAGGCAGACGGGCCTGGGAGAGGAGGGAGAGAAGGGGGTCGTGCACAGGCGGGAACTGCATCGCCGTCGCTGGGAACTGCGGAGCAGTTCAAAAGTTCCACAGCAAAGCAACCCAGGAGCGAGCAATCCCTCCTGCACCCAGCCCTCAGCCGGAGGGCAGGACCTGTCACAGCAGGGAGATCTGATGCCCAGCCCCAACCCGTCGGCATTACGTACAAGAGTAAAGATATGAAGCATCAACAGACGAGAGGGTGCAAACACAGGGGCTTACATCAACGGGGCACTGCTGAGCTATACAAGGACGGAGACTCGCCACTTGGGACAGGACGGAGGGACCCCGAGGGCTTTACCCCAAGTCAAATAAATGACTAAAAGACAATGTTGGATCATCTCACTTTTTTTTTCCCCAATGAATCACCATGAGATGCAGTTAACAAACTTCTGTGATGACGTTTCAGTGATACAATCACCCATCCCTCCACCAGCTCGTCTCACTTTTAAAGGTGGAATCTGAGAACCAATCAGCCAACCAATCAATTAATCCTCAAAGACACAAAGCAGAGCCTGGTGATGGCCAGAGGCCGGGCTGTGCCCAACAGGAGAAACGGAGACGGGGATCGGGAGGTACAAACGTGTAGCTGTAAAACAATCAGCCCGGGAGATGTAATATACAACCTGGTCACTGTAATTTCTAATGATGCACCGTATTCTGGAACATACACATCACACAGAAAAATTTTTTAGCTCTGCGTGCTGATGACCATCGACTAACTAGGCTTAGTGGGTAGAGCACCCCCAAATACACACGTGTTTGGCCCATCATGCACCTAAGGAACTCAATTACATCTCGGTAAAATGATGTCACTGTCACTGACACTGTCATCCTGTTGCTCATTGATTTGCTCCAGCGGGCACCAGTAACGTCTCCATTGTTAGACTTATTGTTACTGTTTTTGGCATGTCGATTATGCCACGGGGAGCTTGCCAGGCTCTGCCGTGCGGACGAGATACTCTTGGTAGCTTGCCGGGCTCTCCGAGAGGGGTGGAGGAATCGAACACGGGCTGGCTGTGTGCAAGGTGAACGCCCTACCCACTGTGCATTGGGCTCCAGCCCAAAATGATGCTGACACATGAAAAAGGGAAGTTGAAAAAAACATAGAGGGCACGAGCAGGAACGAGAATATGCTGGTGAAAGGCTGCCGCTGAAGCGCTCATACCCAGGAGAGACAGAATTTGAAAGAGCTCGAATAAGAAAGCAGAGAACCCATTTAAAACCGTCAACAAAGCAAAATAGACACTTCAGCAAATCGCAGAAAACACACAAAAGCACACTCACATACGGAGAAGTCGTACGTGAAACGGCATTAGGCTCGCCAGGTGTGAGAAAAAAAATGCAGATGAAAACCAGACACAAGCCCACGCCCAGCCCTACGAAGAGACCCCGGTGTGGGACCAGTTCCGCTCTCAGAGCGCCAGTTCAGCAGGTGGAGAGAAAGGCAGATAAAACCACACAGAAACCACCCACCACGCCCCAGGAGCACTGGAGACCCCTAAGCAGTGAGCACTCTCTCAGAGTGCTCAGGGTGCTTTTCCCACATGGCAGACCTGAAGTCAAAGAGCTGCACCCATCTGGGGAAAACAAGGTGGCAGCTTCTCACGCAGATGATCACACCCTTGCCACCGCCCTCGGCACCCAACAGAGCTCATTAGCCACCAGAGCACAGCGCAACGTGTGTCCACACAGAACCTCCCCATGAATGCGTAGAGGCAGTTTCATTCATAAAACTGCCAATGCCCAGACCACCGGGCGCGCCTGCTAGTGGGAACTGGACCTGCGGTGCATCCTTACAGCGGGGCGCACCGGGCAGTGAGGCCGGACACGTCACAGAGAAACGGGCAATGTTCCAGCGCCGGGCGCCGAGCAGCTAGGGAACAAGGCTAAGGAAAACACACTTTCCTGGAAACGGCCAAAACTGCCGTGCAAGGGACCTGCCGAGAAGCCGGAGGGGCAGTGCCGGGAGAGAATCTTCTCGCTGGCGCCGGTTCCACGCTGCCGAGACCAGCGATTTGCAGAACTCAAGAGGACGGATTTCTTACGTTAACTCGATCACACAGAAAGAACAAATTCTCAAAACCACCCAAGTCCCTGGAAGTGGTGTGCAACCAGCACCGGTGTCCGGCAGCCTCCTCCGCGCCCGCACGCGCACGGAGACAGACTTGGTTTTAATAAAAGCGGGATCGTACGTTAATCACGGCGGCTCCCAGAAGGCTCCGCCCTGCCGCAAGGCTGCCACTTTCACTCGTTTGCCACGCCCGCCCGTCGTGGGCTGCCGGCATCAGCCCACCCTATTCTCGAACCCGAGAGCCATGTGGCGGAGTCGGAAACGGGTCCCCGTGGAACGGAAACTGAGAGAAGTCATTGACTTTTTAAGTCAGTTGGGAGGGCTGACATCATACCTTCTCAGTTAGTCACATAAAATGCCACTCCGTGTGCTCGTCTATTTTTACACCATTCAAGGAATACTGTGTGGTTTCTCCCAGATGGCGCTTAAATAGCTCCCCAATCCGTGCGGTTCTTAGTGGGAGGAGGACTTTTTCCATGAAAACCTCTATATTTTAATTTGCATATTTGGGGAAACTATTAAGTTTGATCTGTATCTTTCATAATTGAACTAAGAGTACTCTGTGATTACTCCCAAGGAGTTCCAAGCAAATGCAGCCAACATTTATCAGTATCTGTGGGTCTTCCTTTCTTAGGGTCCAGATTCTTATTCTGATTTACAGATTTACAACAAAGGCACCGTCGAGAGTCTGTCAGGCTGTAATGCCAACAGCCAGTGTCTTTGACTTCTTGGATTTTTTTTTTTCTTCCTAGAGATGGGCAAGCTTTAGGATCTGATTTTCGTAATTTAGGATTTTCTCTTGCTGAGACGTATTTGAACAGAAATTTAAGAGAGATTATTCTCATGTGATATTTATATTGCATTATGGTCCCCAAGCACCACAGCTGACACCTCTGTCACTGTGCCTATCATTATCTCCCAAGGAGAGAGCATTCAGGCTCCAGACTCTCTGACACTGGTTAATACAGACCTCACCAAGCATATGAAGGCCATTTCTTGAACCTAACAAAATATGTGTGGGCTAGATGGGTATAACCAGAGCACTGGGTCACTGCATGGGTAGATGTATAACCAGAGCACTGGGTCACTGCATGGGTAGATGTATAACCAGAGCACTGGGCACTGCATGGGTAGATGAGTATAACCAGAGCACTGGGCACTGCATGCGTAGCTGAGTATAACCAGAGCACTGGGTCACTGCATGCGTAGATGTATAACCAGACCGCTGGGCAACTGCGTGCATATTATTGTATTACTGTGAGATGCCAACTATACTGAAGAACAAATGCATCAGCATTAAAAAGAAACACAAAATGAGAAAAAGCCTCAAGTAGCAAGTATTGCAGGGACACTTCTGAATTCCTACTGATGGGGCCCAAATAGTACCCCCCCACACACACATTACTTATTTGGGAGAGGTCAAGATGTGATAAAAATGACAAGAGAACATTCTCAGAAAACTCATTTCCTGGGGGCGGGGGGTGGGGCCACATTATTCATTCATTCATCGAGCAAATGTGTAAGAGGCCCAGCACCCACTGGACACGTCCAGGCCTCCGGAAGCAGCACTGGGCTGGCCACGGTGAGAGGTAGGAGCGGACGGACACGCCGGCTCCCGCTGTGAGCTGACATCAATTAGCGCCTTGCTGAGCCCTTCTCGTGCTGCCCGTCAGGAATCCAGGGGGTTGACAGCCAGACCCTGGGGATGGTTTCATCGGGGTTCGCAAAAACAAGAATGAACAAAACTCGATTGGATTTCCACTCATTCGCAGGGCTACCGCTACACACAGCAATTTACCACGAGTGGTGGAAGCATTATCCATACTTCTTATTTATTATTTCCCCAGAGACATAATTAAAACACTGAAAGATGCATCCCGCTAATTTTATTGAAACTTAGAACTGCATTTGCAATTATCAGAGAGACACGAGCACTGATCGGAATGGTTACCCTTATAATTGAAATAAGGGAATAAAAAGGCATTGGTTTACTGAGATCAGTCTCCTTGAACAAAATTCATATTTTAAAGCTTGAACATGATAATCAGAGATACCTTAGCTAGTTGCCTCAGACATAAAATTAAAAATAAAATATCACAGATCCAAGTGGGTTCTCTTTAGCTGCACCCAAAACTCTAATCACCAGCTACAGAGAGAAGATGCAAATTGGAAGTCACTTCTCAACAGATGTTCTGTCTAGACTTTTTTTTACCTTTTTTTTTTATTAATCTTACTTAGACGAGATCTTAACAGCATGTAATAGAAGGTAAATCCACAAAGTGGTACTATAATGACTAATTTTAATTACTTTCTAGAATCACTACTTGTTTGCAAAATTGAGTATATTTTTCACAAGCTAATTATCAGGCTAAGCAGTTAAAAGTTTGCGAAATGTAAAACTCACGGTCCTAAGCAAGGGGCACCAGGGAAGATGAGTCCCCGCTTGTTTGGGATTTAATCAGGGGCTCGAGTCTGCGGGGGAAGCAGGGTCTGGCTCTGCAGGGGCCAGGCCGTGGCCGGGGGCGGCTGTCCGAAAGCACCCGGAGCCCCGGGCACAAGTGCAGAGGATGACGCTTGGGGTGAAGCCGCCGTCATGCGTGGGGGACCCACACGGGGGCCGAGGGGTGTGCAGGGGGCCCGGCCCGCAGCAGCCCGGAACCACCTCCCGTGGCCTGAGGGGCCCTAGTTAGGCCCTAAGGAGGAGACCAGTTCCGTGTGGCCACCGGGATGCCCCCACCCACCCAGGAAAGGGGCAGCGGGCACCTGGGCGAGCAGGACCCAGGGCCGCAGAGCTGGCACCAGTCTGGCCTGGGGCTCAGGCCCGAGACGGGAGATTTCTGAGGCTGAGCATCAGCCCCCGGGGAGAACCAGGACCCCCAGGGACCGAGGCGACCCTGCCCACGACCCTGCCCGTATCCGTGGCCTGTCCCTGCCCTGGGTGGCCCCTCCCCCCGCCCACCTCGGCCCGCTCCGCCCGTGGCCGGGACGTGACTCAATCCCGCCAAGGCGATGGCACTGCTGACTGATTCTCCCAATTAATAAGGAAATCTAGTGCTGATGAGGTTATTGATTCCTTCCCCAGCCTCTGAGAAAGGTTCCCGGCGCGTCCCCGAGCAGCCGTTCTCGGGACTCAGGGCACCGGAGAACCCTGCGACCAAAACCGCAATGTCTGTTCTGAGGGGTGACGCAGTGGAGGGCGTGTGGGTAAGGGGGCGGGGCTCACAGCTACGAAACCTGTGCCCATGTGTGCGTGCCTGTGTCTGTGTCTATGTCTGTGTGCACGTGTGTCTGTGCATGTGCAGGTGTATGTGTGTGCCTGTGCATGTGTCTGTGTGCACGTGTGTCTGTGCATGTGCAGGTGTGTATGTTCCCTGTGTGCACGTCTGCATGCACGTGTCTGTGCATGTGTACATGTGCATCTGTGTGTGCACGTGTGTCTGTGCATGTCCAGGTATGCATGTATGCCTGTGCATGCCTGAGCGTGCACGTGTCTGTGCATGTGTAGGTATGTGCATGTGTGTGCACACACATGTCTGTGTGCACACATGTCTGTGCATGTGCAGGTGTGTGTGTGTATGTGTGTGTTCCTGTGCATGTGCGTGCATCTGTGTGTGCCCGAGGGTGCGTGAGGAAGCCTCTAGGTCCCGTCTTCCCTCTGTTTCCGCACAGGCCCCCACGGGGCCCAGAGCCACCCCAGTGAGGCGGCAGCTCTCAGCTCCGCAGGCTTCTGAGTGCGAGGGGACAGGCCGCCCGGGGATGAGACCACGGAGCACTGTGCCCGGGGCTCGGGCCATTCCTGCACGTCTGCAGCTGAGGACAGACAGACAGACAGGGCTCAGCGGCTGGGACCCCGGGGCCCCGGGCCCTGCTGCCCACAGGAGCCGCTTTCAAGGCCGCGTGGAGGGCACCGTGGCCCCGTGCAGAGCCGAGAAGCGGCCACTGGCTCCAAGTCGCTGCAGGGAGTGTCCGGGCGGAAGTGGCCGTTGTGCCTCACGAATCCCGGTCCCCGGCCGAGAGTGACGGGCAGCCAGGGCGGGGGCTGGCGGAGGACAGCGGTGCGGGCCGTGTGCTCAGGGGAGCCTCGGGAAGCCCAGCCGGGTCACGCGGCGCTGGGGACGGTCCCTTCCCTCTGAGGCCACGCTGAGCTGCTCCCTGGGGAGGCCTCGACGCAGACCCCCCCCCCCCGCCAGCCTGACCCCAGAGACAACCTGGGAGGCCCAGGGCCACCCCCTCCAGGCCCCGGGACCCTCATACCTGGAGCGGAGGGCTGGCTGGGGCCAGGGGGACGAGGCCGCACAGCTCTGCCAGCTGGAGGGGCCACGTAGGGGGAAAGACGGGAGCGTGTCTGGGACCTGCGTCCAGGAAGCCCGGTGAGGCGGCTGGCGTGGCTCGGAGGGTCACCGAGAGACAAAGGGAGGGCGCGGGCAGAACCTGCTTCCACCCCCCACCCCCAGCCCCCAGACCACCGGGGATCACTCATGAGCACACAGCCGGGACTGGCCTCGCAGCACACGCCCTGCCCCAGATACGCTTCACGTGGACTCAGAAGCAGCCCAGCAAGCCCAGCTCTGCACGTGCTCCTCCGCGTGCTCCTGCATGTGCTCCTCCGAGTGCTCCTGCACGTGCTCCTCCGCGTGCTCCTCCACGTGCTCCTCCGCGTGCTCCTCCCGTGCTCCTCCACGTGCTCCTCCCGTGCTCCTCCCGTGCTCCTCCATATGCTCCTCCCGTGCTCCTCCACGTGCTCCTCCGCGTGCTCCTCCACGTGCTCCTCCCGTGCTCCTCCACATGCTCCTCCCGTGCTCCTCCACGTGCTCCTCCGAGTGCTCCTCCACGTGCTCCTCCGCGTGCTCCTCCACGTGCTCCTCCGAGTGCTCCTCCCCGTGCTCCTCCGCGTGCTCCTGCACGTGCTCCTCCGCGTGCTCCTCCCGTGCTCCTCCACGTGCTCCTCCGCGTGCTCCTCCACGTGCTCCTCCCGTGCTCCTCCACATGCTCCTCCCGTGCTCCTCCACGTGCTCCTCCGAGTGCTCCTCCACGTGCTCCTCCACGTGCTCCTCCCGTGCTCCTCCACGTGCTCCTCCGAGTGCTCCTCCACGTGCTCCTCCACGTGCTCCTCCGCGTGCTCCTCCACGTGCTCCTCCGAGTGCTCCTCCCCGTGCTCCTCCGCGTGCTCCTGCACGTGCTCCTCCGCGTGCTCTTGCACGTGCTCCTCCGCGTGCTCCTCCGCGTGCTCCTCCACGTGCTCCTCCGCGTGCTCCTGCACGTGCTCCTCCGCGTGCTCCTGCACGTGCTCCTCCGCGTGCTCCTCCGCGTGCTCCTCCGCGTGCTCCTCCCGTGCTCCTCCGCGTGCTCCTCCGCGTGCTCCTGCACGTGCTCCTCCGCGTGCTCCTCCGCGTGCTCCTCCGCGTGCTCCTCCGCGTGCTCCTCCCGTGCTCCTCCGCGTGCTCCTCCCGTGCTCCTCCGCGTGCTCCTCCCGTGCAGGGCGGCGGGCGACTCCTTCCGCGTAGACACCCAGGCACATCAAGCGTCCTTGAGCATTATCCAGGACTTTGGATTTTGACGGCTTTTACAAATCCCACCTCCTGCCCCCAGTTCTCAGGCGTCAGACTCTCCTTCGGCGAAGTGAAGCCCAGCCAAAGCCGGGCCCCGGTCACGGAAACACGCTCCTATGTAATCGTCTCTCCCCGCCCGGAAACGCAGGCTCCAAAGCTGTCTCTGGGTATAATCAAAACACACCGCTCTGCTATAATTAATAACTCATTAAAAATGGATCACCCAGGAACGGAAAATAAATCTATGAATTCTGAAGGAGGCACCCTCAGAGCAGAGCCAGCTCGTAAAGGCATTCTCGGGGGGACGGCGGCCCTCGAGCGGGGGGCTGGCGTCCGGCTCCACCTAACCAACGGAGGAGAGGGAACACGACCGCGGCATCTCCCCGGGCAGGGGCGGGGGGCACCCTACAAGCCCGGCCCCACTTTCACTGCCCACGCTGCCCGCCAGCCCATCCCAGCAGTGTGCAAAGGACCCTGAGCGCCTCTTTCTCCTGCCAGCTGGGCCTCCTGGGCCCCCCTCTGAGGAGCATCGGGTGTGTGTGAAAAGGGCCAAGAAGAACAGACGCGTCCGTGAGGGGCCCTGCAGCCCCTCACCCTGCCGGACCCTCCCACCACACCACGACTGAGCTTCGGAGCCACAGAACTGCCGAAAATTCCAGGTACACCAGGGTTATTTTGGCTGAAAACTCCAGGCCTTCTGGGAGTTGGGGTGGGTGACCTCCCCCCAGGTCCCCCCCGCCCCCCCATGTCCCTTTACCAGCCCCGCTCCTGACACTTGTAACGAACAGACTCCTATTGATCTATTCCCGACAGTTCCACCTGCCTTTATAGTGCGACAGGCACCACTAAGTCCATCTGCCGGTACCTGCCAAGGGGGCAGGCTGGGGTGGGGGCGGGCACTGGGGACACTGGTGGGGGGGAAGGTCGCTCTGGTGGAAGGAGGGAAGGGTGCTGGGACACTGAGTGCTTCAAACGGCCGGACGGTGAACAACTTGGTGAATTGTGGTTTTATAATAAAAATAATCCTAATTTCAAAAGGGGGAGGGAACTGCTTCAGCTCCATCACACCCCCCAGGGGCCCGGGGCGCTCAGAGCACTGGAAAATCCTCCAGAGTGGGTGGTGACCCCACCGGGCCTCGGGGAAGACTGTTAATATCTCCTAAATAAGGAGGAATTAAAGGGACGTTAGCAAAACCAGATTATTAGGCTCAGACAATCGTGAGTTAAATAATAGCATGTTATTCAATTAAAGAGCATTAAAGCTAATTTAGATCAGACTAATGGCCTTTTTTTTTTTTCCAGCTTTCTAAACAATAAGCGCACAGCACGTACTCATTGGTTTCCAAAGCTGCTTTCTTTTAAACTACCCCGAGCCAAGCTGGTCCACCGGGCTGAGGGTTATTTACAGGCCATTCCTGCTCGACGCTCAACAGCCTTCCGGACCCGGCAGCGTGGGAGCCAAGTGGTTTCCTCGGCACCTCAGTGGAGAGGAAGCCGCTCCGGAAAGCTCCAGTCTCCGGGGACACGGGCTCGGCCCTGGCGGACTCCCTGTGGCTGGACACGACCCCCGACTCAGAGACTTTTTTAACAGTTGAGAGAAAAAAGGGAAAACACGGCCCTTATGCGGGAAATCTCGATTTGGGCATCACTGAAACCCACCTCCCAGGGACCGTGCTGATGCCGAAATCTCTCCGGAGCCCTCGTCAGCTCCCCTCGGCTTACGGGGCAATGATGCTCCCATGGAATATTTTTTGTTAAGTTTTTTTTTTGAGTATTTTTTTAAATACCAGACCCGATGCACCTGTATGCATGCATGCCTCAGCCTGGGCCCCCCAGCAGTCTGTGCAGGGGACAAGGGCTCCCTCTGGCCAGTGGCCGCAAGGGAACGGAGCTCCGGAAGATCACTGCCCACGAGCCGCCATCAGGGGTACAGAAAAGGACCCGGTCCGGGCGTCAGAGGGCGGTGACCTCCACTCTGGGTGCTTTTCTGCTCATTTTAGTTTTGGGTTTTCCCCCCTTTTTCTCCCCCTTTAACATTATCTTTGATGTTAAAGATAACATTAGCTTATCTTTGCTCTCTTCCCACAGGGAGCTTAGGTTTATTGAGTTACTCCCACAACCGTGCTCCTGAGGCACACCCAATTCCATCAAGCACTAATAATCCTGTATTGCTTTTCTCTTTCCTTCATGCCATTTTCATGGTTTATGTAGCAATGTCCTTCTGGTACAGACTCAGGAAGACAGTTGATGCTTTGTAGCATGGGAGTTAACTGACTCCAGATAATATCTACTCCTGGGCACCCATCATATTTACGCGACTGAAGCCTCAGTTGTCCTTAGCACTCCAAACGCAGGGTCCTGACGAAGGGACTGGACGGACCCAGGGCAAGCTGTGAGCTACCCTGGCATCAGAGAGGGACACGCTAAGTGCCTTAATGAGTATAATAAGAGCACGGTCACGGACAAACTCTGTCGTGATCCCAAAAAGAAGTGACTGAATAAGGACCTGCTGGGGTTAGGAAAGACTAACCTGGACCGAAGGCTGTGTTCCGGGATATATAGCGAGATGTCCCCAGGAAGGGCCACCCTTTAAGCTTAGTATGTCTCTGACTGTGTTCAGACAACATGACTAGAAATATCAGTAAAAAGTGAATTTACTACGATCGTCTAAAAGGATTACTTGCTGAGGAAAAGAGAAAAACAATACACCCCGGACGGAAGGACTCGCCCTCACTGCTGACCCACATTCGAACCCCAACAGAAGGAGTGACCCTGAGCACTGAGCCCGGAGCAGCCCCGGGCACTGCCAGCATGAGAAGCCCCCTTCTGCCCAGTACTGCCTGCTGGCACGTGCAGGGACTCCCGGGAATCCCGGCCAGGGGGCAGGCGAAAGATTTCCGAGAGCCGTGATCCCTCGGCCAGTGCTGGGGGCAGCAGCGGGGGGCTCTACCCCGAGGAAACCCGCTCTCCCTGAGAAGGCGGGCGTGGAGCACTGAGCCCCAGCACCCCGGGAGGGCTGGGCGGGGTCCCACCCACAGACCCTGAGATCTGAGGCCCGGGAAGTCTGGCCTCGCTGCCCACGCCCAGCCTTGCAGCCCCACGCCCCAGCCGCCCCGGGGCTCAGCCCGAGGGCCACGCCCACCCCTGGCCGGGGAGGCGGGGAGACGGCCCTCACCGAGCTCTCCTGTGAGCCTCGGCCAAGCAGGGCGGGGGACGGTGCCCTCACAGTCACACGGGCCAGGAGGGGCAGGCAGCTGGTGATGGGGCCCCGGCCGCCCTTCCTGCGAGTCCCCAGCCTCTGCCCCCTCCCCTCAGCCCCCTCCCAGCCTCCCTGGGGGGCAGCATCAGGAATCCAGGGGCGGGTGCGGCCTGGGGTCGGTCGGGAGGGCACTGAGCCCTGGATCTTGCCTTTGCGACACGGCAGGGGTGGCCCCCGGCCCCACACAGCATCAGCTGGCACCCCCGCCCGCTCGGTCAGACAAACAGACAGACAGACAGGCAGACAGACGCCTCTCAGTGGCGTCTCTCTGGAGGAGAAGCGAGGCCGGCGAGGCGGTTCAGAGGGCTGGTGTGCGCACCCAGCTCGGGGGAGCCCCGGGCTCCGCCCCCAGCACCGCCGGCCCCCAAGCCCAGCTGGGAGCCCCCAAAGCAAACAGCTGAGAAAAGCCCAGGCTGACCCTTGGCAGAAGATATTTCTCATCAGACATAGGTGCCAGGAGGGGAACGTGGCAGGAACGAGGGTGAGTCTGGGACTGGAGGCTGGACCACGAGGAGGGGAACACACATGCAGACCACGGTGGGGGTGGGGTTGGAGGTGGGGGTGCAGCCTGGGCGGAGATCTGCACCCCAGAGACCAAACAGCTGGGAGAGCAGCAGGGACAACGGCACTACTGAGACCCGCCACCAGGGGGCGAGGGGCGGGCGTGCGGCCGGGCACCAGCCTGGCAGGGCCCATGGCTTCACCTGCACCACAAACGGTTCCCTGGGCCTCGCCGGAAGCCATCCCTGAGGGCGGAGGCAGGAGGGAGTCCCGAGCGCCCCGGGGCCTGGTCCCCTGCCCCAGAGGGGGAAGGCCCCGTGCCCAGCCATCACCGTCGACATGAGAGCCAAGCCGGGAGGGGTGAGCACGGCTGAGCCGGAAGGGGTGAGCACCGCCGAGCCGGGACGGTGGGCACGGCCGAGCCGGGACGGTGGGCGTGAGGAGGGCCGTTAAGGAAGCCCCTGCGCAGGGAACCGCACACGGCGAGGCTGCGGCCCGAGATCAAGGCTGGGGCTGCGTTCCACCCCCGTCAGACGCCACCCGGGACTGCGAGTGACTGAGCCCCGCGGAGGGGCCCCCCCACACCCGCCAGGGGCTCTCGGGAGGCAGGCGACCCCGCCTGGGGGCCCCGGAACCCAGCACCCGAGGTTCCTGAGAGCCCAGGAGGGCGCGGGTGGCAGGTGGGCACAGGACCAGGAAGCAGAATTTGGGGAGAAGGCAGTCCCGCCCGAGAGTGTGCCCAGTGTCAGGGTGCCCGCCCATCAGCTTTCCCGCCCGTCAGCGTGCCCACCCGTCAGCGTGCCCACTCGTCAGCATGCCCGTGACTGTGCCCACTTGTCAGCGTGCCCGTCACTGTGCCCACCCATCAGCGTGCCCAGTGTCAGTGTGCCCACCCGTCACTGTGCCCACCCACCAGCGTGCCCACCCGTCAGCGTGCCCGCCCGTCAGCGTGCCCACCCGTCAGCGTGCCCGCCCGTCAGCGTGCCCACCCGTCAGCGTGCCCAGTGTCAGCGTGCCCACCTGTCAGCGTGCCCACCCATCAGTGTGCCCGCCCGTCAGCGTGCCCGCCCGTCAGCGTGCCCGCCCGTCAGCGTGCCCAGTGTCAGTGTGCCCACCTGTCAGTGTGCCCACCTGTCAGCGTGCCCACCCATCAGTGTGCCCACCCATCAGCGTGCCCACCCGTTAGCATGCCCGCCCGTCAGCAAGCCCGCCCGTCAGCGTGCTATCAAACCCGTCCTGTCTGCTTCATCCTGTTTCGGGGTCTAAGAAAACAAGGCAGAAACTTGTTCCCAATCCATCATTATTCCCGCCTGCGAGCGGGAACGCCAGATAAACAGGGCGCAGAGTCGGCTGACGCTTCGCACGAGATTGTCCTGGCTGGCTGGTTCGCTCTTGGGGGCGTGGGGGGGGTGGAGAGCCGCGGAGAGAGACCCAGTGGATGTCCGCAGAGCCGGGGAGGCGCCCCGTGGGTGTCGGCAGCTCAAGACCAAGCACCGTGACTGATTCCCGATCAGGCCCAGAGACTCTGTCTACCTTCGAGGACGCCCACCGCGGCCAGGCCCACGTTCAATTCTCTCGGGGCAGCTGGGACGGGGGCAGGGCAGGAGGACGTGGAACTGCTCGAGCACGGGACGTACCGGGCCAGCGCCCCAGCGAGAGGCGGCCAGGCCAGCGACGTCACAGCACTGGCTAAGGACAGGCGCAGCGCCAGGCCCCTCCCCCCGGGGGAGAAGGCCACGTGGTCACGGCGCAGGGCAGGTGCACGCGCAGCCACCCGGGGCCGGCAGTGGGGGGTGGGGGGCAGGATGCGCGTCCAGGGCGCGGGCAGGAAAAGGGTCTGGGGAAAGCAAGGCTGGCAACCTGGAAGTGACGCCACGGAGGACGGTGCCAGGATCCAAGGAAACTTCCGGGGAAAGGAGATCGCTGACCCCGAGGCCGCTGGAGACGACGCGGGGGTGGGGGGTGGGGCGTGTGGGGAAGGAGCCTGGCGTGTCTCCTGCCCGCGGGGCGCCTGTGCCGTGTATTCACTGTCGTGGCGGGGATGAGCCGGGATCCTGCGGGCAGAGTCTGTGTCAACCCTCCCCGCCCGGGCACCATCCGCTGAGCCGTGCACGCGTCACTCTGACACACACGCGGTGGCCGCGTGAAAGAGAACAGGAGAGACGCTGCCGGGAGCAGTGCCCGCGTCTGGGAGGCTCCCGGCCCTCCAGGCAACATCTCGTCACTCCCCACAGCGCCCCCCGGGGCACGGCCCGGCCCCTCGCAGGGAGAGCCGCAGCAAGTCTCGGAGACTTTCCAGTGAGAACGTTTCTCAAGAGTTACACGGAAACTCGCCCATCACCGGGCCGGAGAGGCCGCACAGGGGGCGAGGCACTGGCTGACACGGTTGACGGGGGCTCGATCCCCGGCAGCCCCTAGGGTCCCCTGGGCCCTGCTGAGAGTGATTCCTCAATCACCGTCACGGTAGCGCTGTCATCCCGTTGTTCATGGATTTGCTCAAGCGGGCACCAGTAACGTCTCCATTGTGAGGTTTGTTGTTACTGTTTTTGGCATATCCAATACGCCACGGGGAGCTTGCCAGGCTCTGCCGTGTGGGCGGGATACTCTCGGTAGCTTGCCCGGCTCTCCCAGAGGGGCGGAGGAATCGAACCCGGGTTGGCCGCATGCAAGGCAAACGCCCTCCCCTCTGTGCTATCGCTCCAGTCCGATTCCTCAATGCACAGGGATAATCCCGAGGGGTAATTCCTGAGCATCTGCAGGGGTGACCCCCACACCAAGTCTCCAGTCCCCATGGAAGGGACGGACTGGGTACCCCTTCAGGTTGGAGACTGAGAATGTTAGCCAAGCAATCCTGCTCGGGCTCCAGTGCTCCCGAGACGCCTCCACCTACAGCTGAGGCCTCTGGTGGCGTCCCCTCTGCACCCCCCACCCCCTGCACGGCTATTTATCAGGGCAGGTCTGTCCAGCAGAGGGACGCACAAGACTTGCCGGCAATCAGGGACCAGCTGGGACGGTGGGGACCCCGCCCTCCCGCTGCCGTCACCTGCTGACTCACTGGGTGCTCACCGGCCGGCAGGCTCTGCTCGTGGCCCTGTCTGGACTCCCCGTCCCGGTCTGGGGCTCACCCACGAGGGTCCAGGGCCGCGTGCCTAGGCTGTTCGGGGACACTGACAGAGTGTCCTCTGGCGGGGCGGAGTGAGGCGGGGGGGGGGGGGCGGGTCTGGGCCGGGGACCCCGAGGCAACCCGCGTCATTCCTGCTCGGCTCGGAACCCTAAGCATCTCTCTCCAACGGTGTCGGGAACCACCTGCCGAAAGTGAAGAGCAAACACACCTTTGGGTGTTTGCACTCTCCAAAAGACAAAAAAGTAAATGAAATTTAGAACCGTGTTCAGAAAAAAGCAAAAACAGAAATCAAGACTTGAGCTTGCCTGGAGCCAGCGGCAAAGAGGACGGTGGAGAAAGGGACCCCCGGCAGCGCACAGGTGTGGACCCCAGGCCCCGACCGGGGGCTGCCCCAGAGCGTCCATACGGGGAACACGGGGGCCAGCGGCCGCTCTCCTCAGCCGCCCTGGGAGCCGGGCGCAGTGCGGGGGTCTCCGGGGGCCTGAGCCGGCCGCCCCTCCTGCAGGCTCAGGGCAGGCAGGAGCCAGCACAGACCCCAGGGCCGCCGGGTGGAACGTGCTCAGTCGGAAATGCCGCGAGAATGTTCCGTGCTGGGTCGCTGTGCTCAGAGCACGCCGCTGCCTCCGAGGAACCGCCCCCGCCTGAGCCCAGCACCCAGACCCCGGCGGGCCCTCGGAAGGCCGACAGAGGGGCGCCAGCCGGCTGTCCCCCGGGAGCCCCCCACTCCGTCCTCAGGGCCAAGGGGCAGAGCAGGAAGGGCCCCACCGGCTCCTGGCAGGTTGGGGGGGTTGGGGGGTGGAGGGTCCTGAGTGACACGTGATCTCTGGGAATCAGAGTAGCCCCGCCCAGCCCCCAGCCCTTTCCACAGGGCGCCCCGGGCCGGCCCCCTCTGTGGGCTGAACGGGGTCTCCCAGCCGGTGGGGTGGGGAGGGGGGTCATGCGGGGGCGCGGCTTGGCGGGGAGCAGGACCCGGTCTGCAGGACTGTCTGAGGATGGGAGTGAGGGCAGTGGGGAGGCAGCTCGCTTCCCTGCGGCCCACCAGGGTTCAATCCCAGACACCCCAGAGGGTCCCTGAGACGCCCCCCCAGGAGCACAGGGATGACCCATGAGCACCGAGTCAGGAGTAAGCCCTGAGCACCGCTGAGCACTGCCAGGTGTTTCCTGTCTTCCCCCCAAAAAATATATGAAAGTCTGGGGGGGGGCAAGGGCTGAGGAGCAGGACGCAGGCCGGCAGGGGTCCGTGTTTGTCTCGCATGCCGCTGCTGACCCGGGTTCCACCAATGTCACCCGGAGGGTCCCCTGAACCCCAGCAGGAGTGACCCTGAGCACAGGGCCAGGTGTAGCCCCGACCACCACCTGCTGTGGCTCTAAAACCAAAAGCAAATAAGTAAGTCAGAGAACAAATAGGATGAAAAGGGCTGTCCCGAGAGAAGAAAGAGGAACGCTTGTCCCCTTCTCGGCAGGAGACGCCGGGCCGCATTCCCGCCCTGACCCTCCCTCCCCAGCCACACCGTAGGACGGACGGGGACAGTCCACACGAGGTCCAGCGGGTCCCAGCTCCTGTGTTCAACCTTCAGAAAACGGACCCATTTCCCTGACTTCAGACTTGGCTGGATTCTGTTTGTTTGCGGTAACGCCTGGCGGTGCTCAGGGGACCTCGAGGGGCCCGGGATGATCCCGGGACGCCTGCAGGAGACGGACACGCTCAGCCTGAGAGCTGCTTCCCGGGCCTGAGATTTTGCTTCCTTTGATGAAAATGCAAAGCAAGTCCTAACACACACGCACACACACACACACACACACACACACACACACACACACACACGCACACGCACACACGCACGCCCTTTGTTCTTCAATTCCAAGGCGAGCTCAGCCTTCTCCTAACTTCTCTGAGTTAAACGTTCTGACTCATCCAGTGAAATCTTAGTGGAAAGATGAAAAACGATCCTCAGAGCTGCCTCTCGTCAGCTGACGCACAGAAGCAGGGAAGAGGCCCCGGGCAGTCTCGGGAGTGAGATGCCCCCGAGGCAGGCTGCAGGGTCTGCGCTCCCCAGAGGGACGCGACAGGGCACATGAGCCCCTCGCTGGGGAGCGGACATTCGTCAGCAAGGGCGAGTGCGCTTGGAGCCGCGGTTCTGAGGCCAGCCGGAAGATTCCACCCAGCGGGAGCGAGAAAAGGCCGCAGGAAGGCTAACACGATGCACGGTGACAAACCACAGGCCGGGTGACACGACAGCCAGGTTCACGATCCAACAATCAGAGAGTCCTGTCCGGGGCCCGTGGCGAAAGTGACGGGCTTCGAGGGCTCTGTTCCCGGGAATACGCAGAGAGCGAGAATCAAACACGACGTTAATAAGAATATCGGCTTGATGCACCATTGACCTGATCTCCGCGAGAAATTCATCCTAAGCTAATATTTCATCAGTTTTCTCTCCTCTGGTACAAAGAACAACTACAGAAGCTCAGCTATTTATCTCAATTGTCTGGAAACTATCAGAACACAAAACTATATTTTAGAAGTCACTCTAATAGCTCCAGTATTAAAGGCCTCCAGCAAAGATATTCTACTTGGTTTCATGAAGCACTTAAATAAATCAGCGGAGATGAAAATTCAGGATTAGCTGTCGAGCACTGCCCTCCTGCCGGGGCGGGGCTGTCTAGGGGCGGGCTCGGAGCAGAGGTTCGGGGTTCCCTGCCTCTCTGGGGAAGGAGAGGCCGCCCCTGCTCCCGGGCGCAGCCGAACGCCCAGGGCAGAAGCTCTTCCTCCCACCGGGCCTGGTGTCCAGCCCAACCCCGGGGCTGGAACCCCTGCCTGTCACTCCCAGGCCTCCGCTGCCCAGTTCCGTCACCAATCCTAAACGGAAGGAACAAGAGTCCCCGAGCTGGCCCGGCTGTCCCTGGAACTCCGGCCCCTGCAGTGCCACCCAAAGGCGGAACAGTATTCTCGAGGGGGGGCAGCCCCGGGGTCCTGACTCCTCTGCTAACTCTGCAGTCACAGACCCTAGAATTCTTCGCAGGGGCTGGGGGGGGGGGGGGCGGCGCGCATGTGGCTGTCCTGGAGCTCACTCCTGGCTCTGTCACTCCCGGTGGGCTCAGAGACCCCCGCGGTGTGGGGCATGAACGGGTCGGCGACTCACGGCCCGAGCTGTCCCCAGCCCCGCTTTCGAATCCCGAGTCTCACGAGCAGTGCAGTGAGCCGGGGGCCAAGGAAGGACAGACAGCCCGCAGGCCAGGCCGGCTTCGGGAATCCTGCCTTACGCTGCTCCCCGCTGGCAGCGTCTGTGTCTGCCTCCACTGCTCCAGGGCCCGCTAGGATGCTGCAAACTTGCGAGCGACGATTCTGTCGCCCTGAAGCCAAGGGTCCCGCCCCAGTACGATCCTTTCACCCCACCGCCTCGGGGAGTGAGGTGAGCAGCGCGGAGACAGAAGGCAGATCAAGAAGGATGACCAGCCACGCCTCAACAGAGCGGGGAATGAACGATGCCTCGTCCCCAGGGAAGGATGGCGCGGCCCAGGTGACAACCTACAAGGCCGGGTGAGACCTTCCCTGGGAGGTAGGGGGGGCAGATGTGGACAGCAGAGACTCCCCTGAGCAGGGCAGGAGTAACCCCCGAGGGCAGAGCCAGGGGGAAGCCCCAGCACGGCCGGGTGTGACGCTAAACAAACCAAACCAACCCAACCGAGGAGGGAGTGCCAAGCCCCCGGGCGGGGGGGCCTGCTCGTCAGGGGTCTCCAGAGACCCTCCCTACGGGGTGGAGCTCACTGCTGGTCCCCGGGGCACCGGACACGTCCTGCACAGCTTCCACCTGGCAACCTTCGAAAGGGTCTTTCGGGCAGCTGACGGCACCGTGGGTGGCCCCAGAGCCGGGAGGGAGCCCCGAGCACGGCCGGGGGGGCCCCAAAACTCAAAGGATGGAAAAGGAAATGCTGGCGCTGGAGAGGGTCCCGCAGGCAGGGCGCTGACCGCTGGCTCGGGTCCCCGGCACCCCTCGAGGTGCCCCGAGCACCACCAGGAGGGAGCCCCGAGTGCAGACGAGGAGTTAGTCCTGAGCACCGCCAGGGGTGCCCCTCCCCAAATTTTACAGAAATATCTCTTATGGGCCAGCTTCTACGAGAAGCCCGGAGCCCTCGGGCACCCTGGCCACGGCTGCAGGCCGCAGACCCGCTTCTCTCGGGCAAGGCTGTCTACACCGCAGTGCGGTACCGGCAAACTGAGTTCATGCAATTTTCCGGCAGCGGCAGAGTCAGGACCCGGGACCCCCCAGGCCTGAGACCCGGATCTGAAGCAGCCAGATCCCGCCCCCGGTCCACACACTGGAGGCAGAAGCAGAGAAAACTCCAGAAGCGAAAATGTTCATTAGCACCCAAGGCCCAAAAGGGAAGGAGCCGGTGACTCGCGGTGCCCGGGTGAGGATGTCGGCGCCGCACTATTTCCGGGGTGTGAATGAATCACAAGGCTTATTTTAGGGGGCCCGGAATATCACCCGCCAGCTCGTGGGCCTATATTTACCCCTCAGGGAAGGGGGAAAGTGCCACTGGCATCGTTCCTTCCTTCCCGTCACCGCGGCGGGGACGAAGGGTCGGCAGTGACTTTCTCTGCTCTCCGACGTCAGGGCACGATGCTCGGGGGCCTGCGCAGGCAGCAGCGGGCGTGGGGTTGGCATGTGCCTGTGCCAGCCCCCAGGGCCAGGGGCCACCACTGACATGTCACAGCCCTCCTGATGACAAGGGACGGCGGGTAGGAGCAGGGCAGCCAGGCGGCCCCGCGTGCAAGCCCCCAGGACAGAACTCAGCACCCGCCCGGACACAAGGCGCTGAACGGAGATTTCCTTTCAGCCTCTCACGCGGCCCCTTCCGGGAGACCCCACGTCCAATTTCACACCTTTCTCGTGATTCTCAGTTTCGGGGCCAAACTCAGCACTGCTCAGCGGCCACTCGTGGTGGGGGTCAGTCCTTCCGTGTACAAAGCCGGCATTCAACTCCTTGTGTGCTCTCTCAAACGAATTCCTTAGGCCACGTTTATTTCTCAAGTTCCTGTCAACTGAAATAGCACCCCAGGAGCACAGGTGGAGAGAACTTTCTAGAATCTAGAAACAGATTCTAGAACTTTCTAGAATCTGCCAATCTCCCTGAGTGAAACTCAGGCTCTGGCGTCAAGAACAGAACCGAGTCTGGGCCAAACAGCAGTACCGGAACTCAGGCACCAGCCGGACACGCGCTGGCCCTGGCCCCGTCCCCGGCCACATACGATCTCCTGAGCACCACCAGGCGTGGCGGCTGAGCACAGCCAGGAGCAGGTAACCGCCCGGCCCCCATACACACACACTCACAGCAACAACAAGAGAAACACCCCCTCCGCCAACGCTGGTGGCCCTGAGAACGATCAGCTCTGATTCCCGGGAAGGGGGCGGGGCCACGAGCCGGGGGTCCCGACAGCCAACCACAGGGAGCCTGACCCGGGGCACAGTCGTGCGTCAGAGAAAAAGGCATCCTTCAAAAACGCAAAGGGAGGGGCAGGGTGATGCTACAGCCTTGCATGCGGCCGACCCAGGTTCCACCCCCGGCGTCCCATAGGGTCGGGGGGGGGGGGGGCGCCTGCTGGCGTGGGCGGCCCCGGCTCAATCCCCGCTTCTGCAGATGGTCACTGGGGCACGGCCGGGGTCACTCTTGAGCACAGGAGCAGCCCCTGCGGACACTGGGTGTGGCTACACGAGAGAAAAGGGCACAGAGGGGTAGGACGGGC